>NC_051161.1:83889446-83951034 GCF_013339745.2 Dermacentor silvarum
AATCGCCCAGCTCAAAGTGGAACCCCTGGCAGAATTATTTCTTCGTTATACACGTCATTTTGTTGTAGAGGTGTTCGTTGTCGAGGCACTCGACTGTAAACTATGCGCTAAAGTACGAGACAGAAGCAACGACGTCCTTCTCGTTCTTTGCTTGTACCCTTGTTCTTTTGCGCGTCGTTTAAATAGAACCTATCTATACTGAAGGCTGGTTGTGATTGCGATATGAATAGACTCCTTTGACCGGAGTGACAATGCGATCCTCCACTTTCATCTAGAAGAGAGCACACTTTCAAGTACAACTCTTCCGAGGGGGGCTTTTCAAGCGAAGCTTGTTAGAACCGAGATTTCGGTGGCGTCCATATGCCTACAAAATTATCATCGTCAAAATTGGCTCGCGCGTCATCGTCTTCTTCCGCAGCTGGGTCGTTGGCGCCCCTCGGTTTGCGCTCGTGTCGGCACCTGCTTGTGCCACTGTGCCCGCGTTCGTCGTGGTCGTCTGCTTCCACATCCTGGATGCGTTGCCGCTAATCATTCCAGCGTAGAATTTCACTTCTCTTCTGTCGTCGTACTGGGTAGGCCGCGTTTAGGGGGTAGAGCCATTGCTTAAGCGGGTATGAGCCATTCATTGTTTACGTAACAGATGGATTTAATTTTGAAGTATCCATCCAGAATGAACGCGCTCGGGAAAGGGCTCGTCGTCGACGTGGCGATTCTAGCGTGAGTGCTTCCGAAGCCCAGGCGAAACGTCAGTGAAGAGCCGCGGACCCCGATGAGGGAGCGCGATGTTGAGGTCAAGCGTCAGCGTCGTCTTGCCCTCCAGGAACCCGACAACGGTGGTGCATGCCTCGGCAACGCTAGCGCCTACTTCCCCGGTGCGACGGCCAGTTTCAACGCCTTTTCTCAACCGAAACTTCGGTGCCGGCTGCAGCGCGTGTGACCGATTGTGGTTCGAGCACAACGAGGTAATTGTCAGTGCAATTTGTTGGGAGGAACACCGAAGAAAACACGACAAGCTTCGCCTAACCCCATTTCGTCTAAGGAGAGGATCGCTACTGATTTTTTTTTCAAGCGATGCTTGCATATGCTAGCCTGCGCCGGCGATGTAACGTTAAAATTGCGGTTCTAGCTGCGGCTCTCCGGCGTCGGAGCATACGGTGCCAGTTGCGTAGGCGTGTGCTCACGCCACGTGCGCAGCCATTCAGAGTCATTTTGCTTCCGCGGGGAGGGAAAGGGCAGGAAAGGTTTCGCGCGCGCTTCGCCCGCTGCGTTTCCGTTTAGTTCAGTCTCGCAAAACCGATGGGACGGCCGCGCATTGTGCGCATTGTGCGAGGCAGCTCTCTCTGAGTTCCGACGGGAGATCGCCCGTGAAAGGCGCGTCGTCAACTGGCCGATACTACGGTGCGAGCCGCTGAAGCTGCGCCACTCCGCCAACGCCGAGCAGATTACCTGACCTTCCCTTGGTCACGGTGAAGTTACTCACAGAAACGTAACCGTCAAACACAAGGTGCACCCAGGACAAGCTTCGCTTACCCCCATTTTCGGTAGGGGAAGGGCCACAATGTTTTCAACTGCAAACGTCGCGTACTTTTTAAATTTTGCATTGACCTAGATTAACATTAATTTCGTTTTGTTTTGGAACCTCTGACAAACGTCACAATACCGACTTTCGTTGAGAATTGATACGTTTAGGCTCAAGGTTTCAAGCGAGATATTCTGTCATGTGTCAGCAGCAGAGAGTGACAATGCGACATTTCACGCAACAATGAACCACCTTCACCCCTAATGCGTTCATGAGCGCCCGAATGCCAACACCAATACTCCAGACGCAATCAGGCGAGCACGTTCCTGAAAATGTGTGCTTTGTCACAATTCCCCTATCGAATGAAACAAAAGGTGGCCAGTAGGAACATGACGTAATCGAAAAACACGAAAAGCGTCACAGAAAAGAAAAAGCTCACCAAAGCTCACACGAGTGCCGAGGGAAAGAATAGAAGGCAAGCACACAAAAAGGACGCGTTCAAAGGAAAAGCTCCATATGAAGAAAGGGCGTGCGGGTGTTCGCGTTCCTCAGAGGGCCTGTAGTAGGAGGTTGAAAGGGGAAACAAAATATATAGGGACAGACGAACACCCGCTGGGGATCGCGTTCAGCGCGCAAAAGTAAGAACATCCGCGCTCCAGTACGCGACAATATATACCAAGTCGCCGGGGCTCTTGCGAGACCTTTAGTTTGATCTTTCTGCCCGCCGAGCAAAGCTCAAAGCGCCAGAAGCTCGCGTCTCAAATGAGCGCGTCACAAAGGGTACGGATACATGGTAAGATTAGTGTTCGTGTTTACCTGGATTCTAGGCCACGGCGGCCGCATTTCGATGGGGCGAAATGCGAAAACCCGTGTACTTAGATTTAGGTGCACGTTAAACACCCCAGGTAGTCCAAATTTCCGGAGTCCCCCAATACGTCGTGCCTCATAATCAAATCGTGGTTTTGGCACGTAAAACCCTATAATTAAGTTTTACTTCGATCCTATTACAATTTTCCAGTACGTTGAGAATGCGCTGGTACGTGAATCCCACGCGCGTTTCAATGAAGTGTGCCTAACAAACAGAGTAATTTTTTTTTACCCTTTGAGGCACTGGTTCACCCCAAGGAAAGCACGCTTACCCTTCAGGGGCAAGGTCGAATGGCTTGTGGGTACAAATGAATTTTTAAAGCGAATAGCTTTTTTTGGCTCGTTCGGCCATTTTCGTTGTTGACCACAGTCGATGGTCGGAATTGGCATGGGTAATGTTTGTTTTCTCGCTCGCTCTATCTCGTTCATTCGTTCGTTCGTTCATTTGTTTGGCCTATTCGCTTAGAATGACAACCGTCGCCGATGGTCTCTGCACAATTTTTGTTTTCTGGTGACTTTTATTGGCAAGTAAATATCATCGTCATCATCATTAGCCTATATTTTATGTCAACTGCAGGACGAAGGCCTCTCCCTGCGATCTCATTTTACCCCTGTCTTGCGCTAGCGTATTCCAACTTGCGCCTGCAAATTTCCTAACTTCATCATCCCATCTGGTTTTCCGCCGACCTCGACTGCACTTCCCTTCTCTTGGTATCCATTCTCTAGCCTTAATGGTCCACCGGTCTTACATCCTACGCATTAAATGGCCTGCCCAGTTCCATTTATTCCGCTTAATGTCAACTAGAATATCGGCTATCCCTGTTTGTTCTCTGATCCACACCGCTCTCTTCCTGTCTCTTAACGTTAGTCCTAAGATTTTTCGTTCCATCGCTCTTTGTGCGGTCCTTAACTTGTTCTCGAGCTTCTTTGTTAACCTCCAAGTTTCTGCCCATATATTAGCACCGGTAGAATGCAATGATTGTACACTTTTCTTTTCAACGACGGTGGTAAGCTCTGAGTCAGGATATGGCAATGCCTGCCATATGCACTCCAACCCAATTTTATTCTGTAAATTTCTTTCTCGTGATCAGGGTCCCCTGTGAGTAACTGACCTAGATAAACGTGCTCCTTTACAGACTCTAGAGGCTGACTGGCGATCCTGAATTCTTGTTCCTTTACCAGGCTAATGAACATTATCTATGTCTTCTGCATATTCATCTTCAACCCAATTCTTACACTTTCTTGATTAAGGTCCTCAATCATTTGCTGTAATTCGTCTCCATTGTTGCTGAATAGGACAATGTCATCTGTAAACCGAAGGCTGCTGAGATATTCGCCGTTGATCCTCACTCCAAAGCCTTCCCAGTCTAAGAGCTTGAATACTTCTTCTAAGCATGCAGTGAATAGCATTGGAGAGATTGTGTTTCATTGCCTGACCCCTTTCTGGATAGGTAACTTTCTACTTTTCTTGTGGAGAACCAAGGTAGCTGTGGAATCCTTGTAGATGTTTGCTAAGACATTCACGTATGCCTCCTGTACTCCTTTATTACCCAATGCCTCTATGACTGCTGGTTCTCTACTGAATATAACGACCTATAAATTGCATGAAACACTAAACAGACGGCACGAACACTGCATGAAGTAAACTTTCATCGCTATCACTGTCCAATACGTGTGCAGATGGGTTGTGCAGTTTCTCCAGTAAACACAAACACAACTAGATCTTCTGGTAACAAGATTTCTTGTTGCAAAAATAAACGCTAGTTATGGAAGGCAAACAGCTGCCTTGACTGTACTGTCAATTTGGAACACCCTACCATCACACATTAATTTATCTTTCTTTCCCTTAACCCACATCTTAACAACATTTAATAATCCGCACTTCAACAGGCATTCGACGACTTGCTTTATATTTTATTTTATGCTCTGGCGTAATGCTCTGGCGTATGCTCTGGCGTTCCTTGGTTGTTATTTTCCGTGACAGTTACTAGAAATGTATTATTTTTCTTGCTGTTGAACTGCTGCTTTATTTCACTTATGTTTTATGTACTTACCTGACAGGAGGCCCCCATATAGCCCTGGGCTCTGAGACTTCCTTCTTTAACGTCAGGAATGTATTTTTCATGTGTGCGCAAAATAATAAATAAATAAACTTGAAAACTTCAAAAAGTTTCCAAGAAATACCATGTGGTCAGAATTGAGGCAAATATTTCAACTACGGCTTTTATCATCGCACGTGTAGTTTGAGCTTGCTGTGTTGTACAATAATATTTTAAAACCTTACGGGTTAGTGTGTTAGCCATGGGAGAAACCAGCAGCCTTAAGTGCGGAATAATTTTACTGCGATAGCTTGCTTAATGACCAGTGTATTTCGGTGACTTGTTGGTCACATTCGCGTACTAGCGTACACTTGCAAGATTTTCACGACGTTTCTTTCCATAATTCATCAGAAGGTAGGCAGCATTGGTCATTTCGGACATAATCTCGAACACAGCATAAAAATCAGGACGGATTAAGGCTAGCTATGAATATACTAAATCGCTACTAAATCGCTATAGAGAGGGTGAGAACGACAGAGACGAATGGACGACTGAAGTCTGGACGAGTTTCACAATGGTGACATTCGAGAAAAATGAGAAGCCTATAAGCATACACGCAAATCAGAGATGCAAACTGGTGCGGCTTTGTGGTTGTCGAACTTCAATGCAGCTTTGTTTGCAATGTGTCGCGAAATGGAAGCTGCTGCGTGCTGCTGGAATAAAAATGCGCTCCAGAATCGGGCATTCAAATCGGTGCGCCAGTATTGCAAACAAACCGTGTAGTGAAACAGGCTGGTTTGTATGAAAAATGCGCAACAAAGCGTAAAACGCTGCGTACGCTGTTGTGGAATTCAACCTTCGCAAAGCCTGCCACTCTGTAAATAAGACAAAAAGAAAAAAAAACAAAGGAAAGAGAAGGAAGAAAGAAAGAGAAGGAGGGCAAAACACGCAGCTAAGAAAAAGGCAAAGTTGAAGGGGACTGAGAATTTCACAACAATACTTGACGTGCAGACGCTACTCGGCGGCCGCTTTCTCGCACAGACCTTTGTTGTCAGCACAAGGAGTCACACAACGATTCGTTCTTTAGGCCAGAGTGCTAGTGCAACCTTGGGAGCACTTCAGCAAACAGACATGCAGGCTTCGCAGCTCTCGCAATACGACGTCTTGTCTATAAGCATGCTGTTCATCTGCGTCCCCGACGGCATCGTCAAAGGCGGAAAGAAGAACAAGCCGACAGCATCGACTGAACTCCTATGTGCATACTCGGCAGTGTAGAAAAATCCACGATCAAGCTTAGGGTTGAGATGAGTATGTTGTACGTCGGCTTATTTTCCCGGGAATCCCAAAAGTCGGCATCTCACTGAGCCTGCCAGCGCCGTGGGGTCACTTTATTACAAACACAGCCTTGAAGGATATTTCACAATAAATCATAGAACCCTAGTACGCGGATTTTAAGCGTACACTCACCTTCATAAAGAACACTTCAACATGTCACCGCCACAAAGGAGCAATCGCTAAAGGAGAGCACGTGGGCGGGACAAAAATAGCTTTAGGATTGTGAAACGCGACATTCCCATAATTGACGCACTATGCGTGCCACCTGTATATTGAGGTGGCTTCTGTGCTAACTATACAGGGTGTTTCAGTTAAATTGGGCCAAACTTGCAAATAGTACCAAAATATGCAAATAGTACGTGCAAATAGTAAAAAAAAACTTGCAAATTGGGCCAAAATATGCAAATAGTACGTAGCTGGTCAGAGCCAAGGTAATGTTGCTTGCCGTCGCTTGGAGATAATCTGCTTATCTTTAAATGCGAAGCATTTCTTGGCGAAGATTTGCTACTTAGACAGTATCTATCTATCTATCTATCTATCTATCTATCTATCTATCTATCTATCTATCTATCTATCTATCTATCTATCTATCTATCTATCTATCTAGTCGCCTACTTCTTTGTGCTCTCATGGTCGGTTTGTTAACTTAGTATGTACCAAAATTGGCATACTATGACAAGAGTATATGACGAATATAAATGATATGTCATGACATGAATATCATGACATGCATGTCATGTAAGTCATGAAACAGCGGCCTACGTCTTTGTGCTCTCGTGGTCGTTTCGTTAACTTGGTAGGTACCAAGATTGACATACAGGAGTGTATGACGAACATAAGTGATAGGTCATGATATGAATGTCATGACATGTGTGTCATGTAGGTCATGAAAATGACCCAGCGAAAAATATTAACACTCAAAAACCACTGAACTCGGTTCGGACGTGGTTACTATGTGAAGGAAACACCAAAGGATGATGATAGAAATCATAGTCATGAACATGACTGAGCAAAATAACAGTGACTCTGCGAAAAAAGATTAACACTCAAAAGCCACTGAAATGGGTTCTGACGTGGCTACTAAGTGAAGTCAACATTAAAGGATGATGGTAGAAGTCATAGTCATGACCAAGAAATAATGGCAATGACTCAGCGAAATAAGATGAACACTCAAAAACCAATGAAATGGGTTCGGACGTGGGTACAAAATGAAGGAAACACTAAACGGGACTGGTAGAAGTCATAGTCATGAGCATGACTCAGCGAAAAAATATTAACACTCAAAAACCACTGGAATGGGTTCGGACGTGGGAACTTAATGAAGGATACACCACAGGATGAAGGTAGAAACCATAGTCATGAACATGACTGAGAAAAAATGACAGTGACTCAGCGAAAAAACATTAACACTCAAAAACCAATGAAAATGGTTCGGACGTGGGTACTAAGGGAAGGAAACACTAAAGGGTGAGGGTAGAAATCATAATCATGAGCATGGCTAAGACTTTCGCCTTAATTTCTCCTAGGTGTAGCTAAAAGGACTATTGATGCCCCATGACAAGAAAGTCATGACATGCGTGTCATATAGGTCATGAATGAGCCGCCTTTGTCTTGCTGCTCTCATTTAATTTTGAAGAATCGCAAGCGGCAACGAGAAAAAGGCGGACGGGGGGCATACCGTCATTGACGTTGATTTCTCCGTCGCAGCCTAACGTGTGTTTAACCTCATTAATAAACACAAAGATGTAACAAACAATTGAGAAAGAGCTTAATGTACCATCGGGATTAACCCAGTCATTAAGACTGCTTCGCATAACATCGATTCCCACAGGGCGTGGGATTTGCCAGCTTTTTTTTCATTCCGCCTAATTAGACAAATATTCTTAAATAATTATTCAACTTCTCAAATACTATAATTGGACGAGAGGTGTCAATGAGAACATTGTAGAGCATCATGAAAAACTACCGATACAGCTTTCTGTTGCTCTATACGTGCTACGAAGGACCCTGGTGCTACATAAGTGTTTTTTCGAGCGTCAAAGAAGCCCGCGAATACACGCAAGATTGCAGCGTTACTGGCCGCTCGAGGCACTTTGTGTATTTCACTTCGCGAGGCACTTCGCGTAGCACGTATTGAGCAACAGAAAGCTGTATCGGTAGTTTTACAGCGAAGCTTTATATTGAAAGACGGAAGACGACCAGGACAGGCAGCACTGGCAGACCCGTTTATTCCACCGGCACGGCCGAGGCTCAAACACGAAGAAGAAGAGAAACAGGGATGATGATGGCTATATACAAATGAGAACGATGAAGTACGTGAAATGTGCTTACACTAATTTCCCCCCCTCGTGGAAGCGGCCAACCTGGCCGCAATCTAAAGATCGGCTGAACGGGGAATAAAGTGCTTCATGCGGGAGACGTGAACAATTTCTGCACTACGACGACGGCGGTCCTCGACGGATTGAAGCGGAGTGACGAGATAGTTCACTGCGGAAGTTTGTTGTAGGACTGTGTAGGGCCCAATGTACCGGTGAAGGAATTTCTCGCAAAGTCCAGGGGTTCGAACCGGCGTCCATAGGAGGACTTGGTCTCCAGGATGGAAGGCGATGTCGCGGCGTTTACTGTCGCAGCGACGTTTTCTTTCTTCTTGGGTAGCGGCGGTGTTGCGACGAGCAATTTCACGGCAATGCGCGAGTCGAGCTGCAAACTCTTCTGGGAGGGAGGTGTTAGGCGAAGCAGGAGAGAAAAAGAATTCGGAGTCGAAGACGGAGGAGGCAGATCGTCCATACACCAGGAAGAAAGGGCTGTAACCGGTAGTTCGTTGTGTCGCAGTATTATAAGCGAATGTAACACAGGGAAGGATGTTGTCCCAGTTTGTGTGGTCAGGACGTAAGTACATAGAAATCATGTCAGAGAGCGTTCGGTGGAAGCGTTCAGTAAGGCCGTTGGTTTGCGGGTGATATGTAGAAGTGGTTTTATGCTTCGTATTAGTCTGCCGCAAGACTTCTTCGAGGACGTGGGACATGAAGGCTTTGCCATGATCGGACAAAAGAACGCGAGGAGCACCATGGCGCAAGACTATGGATTGCAGGAAAAAGTCAGCAACCTCAGAAGCAGCACCAGATCGAAGAGGCGCAGTCTCGGCGTATCTTGTTAAGTGGTCTACCGCTGTGACGATCCAGCGGTGACCGGAGGGCGTCAACGGCAAGGGACCGTATAAGTCAATTCCAACGCACTCGAAAGGTTCGGTCGGACATGGCAGAGGCTGAAGAAAACCGGCAGGCGGGGATGTGGAGCGTTTGCGGTGCTGACACAACGCACATGAGGCAACGTATTTGGCTACCGTTGTGGACAATCCAGGCCAGAAGCAGCGGGTCTTGATGCGGTCGTAGGTCTTGAGGAAGCCTAAGTGGCCGGCGGCAACGTCATCATGAAATGCTTCTAAAACTCGAAGACGAAGGCAGCGAGGTATGACTGGGACCCACTTGTTACCCGTAGGATGATAAATATAACGATGAAGCACCCCATCTTGAAGGCGAAATTGCTGAAGCTGGCGTCGCAAGCGGCTGTTGGGTGGTTTAGTTAGGCCGCGAAGGCGATCAATGAGAGTTCGACAGTAGGAGTCTGCGTGCTGAAGGGAAGCTAAATCGGAGCGTGAAGAAAGCTGAGCTTGATCCAGTGACATTAGCGTGAGCTGGTGGGCGGCAGGCGTAGCGTCAGAGTGACGTGGTAGAGACGGGGAGTGCGCACGATCGATAGAAGGTGAAAGCGGGCATCGAGACAGTGCGTCTGCATCATGATGACATTTGCCAGACCGGTACGTTATCGTGAAATCATATTCTTGTAAGCGCAGTATCCAGCGTCCCAGGCGTCCTGACATGTTCTTCATAGATGACAGCCAACACAGAGCATGATGGTCGGTTACGATGGTGAAGTGGCGACCATAGAGATACGGGCGAAACTTCTGAATGGACCAAACAATAGCCAGGCATTCCTGCTCTGTGATCGTGTAGTTCCGTTCAGATGGCGAGAGGGTCCGGCTAGCATACGCCACAACCTGCTCTTTAGACGCGGGACCCCGTTGTAGGAGCACTGCTCCGATGCCTTGCGCACTTGCGTCAGTGTGGAGTATAGTGGGTGCCCTCTCATCAAAATGGCGAAGCACCGGTCCGGAAGTGAGATGTTTCTTAAGGGCTTGAAATGCCGACTCACAGTCTTCGGACCATGTGAAAGAGGCGCCGGTGACCAGGAGCTTATGTAGAGGAGCTGCTATTGTAGCAAAATTGCGTATAAAACGGCGAAAGTAAGACGCCAGGCCGAGAAAGCTGCGCAATGTTTTTTGATTTGATGGGCAAGGGAATTGAAGCACAGCAGCAATCTTCTCAGGGTCAGGTTGGACGCCGTCTTTTGAAACGACGTGACCCAGCACTTTGATGCTTCTGCTGGCGAATGTGCACTTTTTAGTATTAATCTGGAGACCAGCATCTGAAAGGCATTGGAGGACTTCGTCTAATCTCTGTAGGTGTTGGCTGAAGCTTGAAGAAAAAACAACGATGTCATCCAGATAACAGAGGCAGGTCTTCCACTTAAGGCCACGAAGAACAGTGTCGATCATACGCTCAAACGTGGCTGGAGCGTTGCACAGGCCAAATGGCATTACATTAAATTCATAAAGTCCGTCCGGCGTGGCGAAAGCGGTTTTCTCTTTGTCAGCCTCGTTCATGGGAATTTGCCAATATCCCGACCGCAGATCAAGGCTGGAAAAATATTCCGCTCCTTGTAGTGTATCTAAGGCGTCGTCAATTCGAGGCATGGGATACACATCCTTGCGTGTAATCTTATTGAGCGCTCGATAATCAACGCAAAAGCGAACGGAACCATCCTTTTTCTTCACCAGAACGACAGGAGACGCCCAGGAACTGGATGAAGGTCGTATAATATTTCGTGCTAGCATGTCATCAACTTGGTCTTCAATGATCTTCCGTTCCGACTGCGAAACTCGATATGGGCGACGGCGTATAATTGCAGAACCGTCGGTTTCGATGCGGTGTGCAGCTACGGAAGTCTGGCCCAATGCGGTGGCACAGCTATCAAAGCAGGATTTGTGCTTAGCCAAAAGGGCGAGTAACGCATCCGACTGGGCAGCGGTTAGGTCAGAACCAATTAGGGCTCGGAGAGAAGAAGAATCCAAACCTGAGGTTGGTACTGGTGACGAAGAAGGGGAAAGCGCTGCGACAGAGATCAGTGGCGGGTCGGTGAAGGTTGCCACGGTCATCCCTTTGGGCAACAGCACAGGATCTGGGGTTGTGTTGCAGGCGTACAGGAGAGCTCGGCCACATGAAAACCGGACGAGACAAGGAGCGACTAGAATTCCTCGTGAAGTGCAGCGTGAAGAGGGGGTAACCAGTGCGTCTCCATCGGTTAGCTGGCCGGATGTGACAGCTACAATGTGTTCGTGACCAGGGTGCAGGACGTAATCTGCAGCGACAGCCAAGTTCAAGATGGAGGGTGACGACTCCAAAATAGGTGCATCCGTGGTATCTGTGATGTGGACGACTTTCTCCCTACATGATATGACAGCGGAGGCAGAATGCAGAAAGTCCCAACCGAGAATAAGTTCATGGATGCACGCGGGTAGCACAATCATCTCAATGTGGTGACGAATGCCGTCGATCAAAACACGAGCCGTACATTGTCCGTCGGGGTGAATGGGTACGTTATTAGCGCCGCGTAAAACGGGTCCAAGATAAGGCGTTCTGACTTTACGGAGCCGTGAGCACAAATCACTACGCAGAACGGAAACAGCGGCACCAGTATCGACGAGAGCTTGCACAGGAACACCTTCGAGAGTTACAGATAGCATATTGGCCGGGCGACAAGGAGGTCTTTCCGAAGTTCGACAGGACGCAGTTTTCCCTCCAAAAACTGCAATCCTTAGTTTTCCGAGTGTTGGTCAGCAAGGCGGGAGATGGGGCGAAGCGGTGATGCAGAGCGGCGGTAGGGAGAAGGAGAACGTCGTCTAGCCGAACGGGAGCCCTGAGGCAGACGTGGAGACGCTGGAGGAGATGGAGAACGACGCTGCGTAAAAGCGGACGGGCCTGGGTAGTAAGCATCGTGTCGGCGGTTCTCGTCTCGCTCGAAATCGGCATAGCCTCGGCTTACATCCAGCTGGCGGCGACGGCAGTAACGCGATATGTGGCCCCGTATACCGCAGTAAAAGCAGACCGGACGAGGTGGACGCCACGGAGTATACGAAGGTGCAGCAGGTGCTCGGGCGCCCATAGAGGCCAAATGGCCGCAGGTGAGGTCAGGAGGCCCAGGAGGGACAGTAGCAGGTGGCATTGCAGCGACTTCCGCGTATGTGGGCATCGGGAACGCTGCTGGGGCAACAGACGTTGTCGGTGTCGTCATGGCTGCCAACTCCTCCTTCACAAGGTTGCGCAAGTCGAACGTCGGCGATGGGGCGGGAACAACAGTGGATCGCCGCTGTTGCTGCTCCTGAAGTTCTTCGCGAATAATAGAGCGGATAAGAGTACGTAAATCAGAATGAGGTGGCATGGGAAGGTCGCTGTCACGGTGAAGACGGAGGGCCTGAAGCTCGTCCAAGCGCTGGCACGTCGATGTAATATCTTGAACCGAGGTAGGATTTTGGACAGCTAAGGCTGTTGAATGCGATGGAACCAATGCCTTTAAGAATATGGCGAATGCGTTCGGCTTCCGTCATTCCAACGTTGGCGCGGCGGCATAGAGCCAGGACATCTTCGATGTACGATGTATATGACTCTTGCGGAAGTTGAACACGCGCAGCGAGCTTCTGTTTGGCGACTTCTGAACGGCCAGATGAAGACGCGAAAATTTGCCGCAAGCTGGTAGTAAACGCTGACCAGTCGGTGAAGTCAGTTTCGTGGTTAAAATACCACGTCTTCGCAACGTGGGTCAGATAGAACGCGACGGTAGTCAACTTCTGTCGATCGGTCCACCCATTGGCCGAACTCACGCGGTTGTAGTTGTCGAGCCAGTCATCGACGTCTTCCCCGCGGAGACCCGCAAAGACTGGTGGATCACGATGAGGGGTGGTAATGGTGCACGATGTCAGTGCAGCCGATGTCGTAGGAGCAGGAGCGTCAGGGGTAGCGATAGTGCCGGCGGCCGACGCAGGGGTGGTCATAGCTGTGGGGGTGGCCAGGCGCAGGCGGCGACCGGAACGTAGCTCCAGGTAGGGCAGGAACGCAGGAGGACGTCGGGATCTTGACGCGCCTCCACCACTTTGAAAGACGGAAGACGACCAGGACAGGCAGCACTGGCAGACCCGTTTATTCCACCGGCACGGCCGAGGCTCAAACACGAAGAAGAAGAGAAACAGGGATGATGATGGCTATATACAAATGAGAACGATGAAGTACGTGAAATGTGCTTACAATATGTCAAGCCGATTCGTTCGTCAGTCACCTGTACGCAGAAACTATCATCATCAGCAATGGCTCGAGCGTCGTCGTCTTCTTCTACAGCGGGCTCCATTGCCGCTCATTATTCCAGCGTAGAATTTCACTTCTGTCGTCGTAATTGGGAGGCCGCGTCTACAGGGGTATGGTGCATTGCTTAAGGGGGTATGAGCCATTCATGGCCTTACGTGACGTACAGATTTAATTTTGAAGCAATCTAATTTTGAAGAATTGCAAGCGCCAATGAGACAACGGCGGACTGGGGGCATACCGCCAGTGACGTTGATTTCTCCGTGGCAGCAGAACGTGTGTGTAACCTCATTAATAAACACAAACATGTAACTTATAATTGAGAAAGAGAGGGAGAAAAAGCATTTATTGAGCTCAAATGACGGCGTATTCTCAGACGTCGGACGGGGTGGTTCCCTGGTTGAGGACGAACTTAATGTACCATCGGGATTAACCCAGACGTTAACGCTGGGGCCGCACGTTTCAGCTTCGCTGGATAAACATGTGTACGGAGTGCTTAATTGGACGGTGATATATTTTTTCATGTTGTTCTACAATTTTCTCATTGACACTTTTCATCTAAGTATAATGCAGTCGTTTCTCCAGAAGTTTATTAATTAATTAAGACTAAGTATGTAATTAGGCGGAACGCAATACAGTAATCTAAGTATCTCCAAGCGACGGCAGACAACATTACCTTGGTTCTGTCCAGCTACGTGGCATTTGCATATCTTTAAATCTTGGTGCATGATAGTTGGGACACCCTGTGCATATAGTATACAAACATATATTACGAAATGAAGCTTCACGAAAGCTTCACTTTATTGAGATTCCAACATACGTTTTGAATCTGCACATTTTTTTTCTTCGCGACACCAACATCTCAGCGCGGACCTCATTCTTTCGTTTTCCTCTTCCAACGCGGTTCAGTTCTCGTCATACATTGTTGGTGTTTGTTCGCGGCCTCTCTCTATGTGCGCGAGGCGGATGCACTCCGGGCGCGCACTTAAGCCCGATCGAAAGCCACTACTTCGGGTGGAAATGCCGCGCGAATGACAAGCGGAGTCAGCACTGCAGCTGAAGGAATGATGTGAAGTAGTCGTTTCCTCCATTGTCATATATACTACATCCCAAGACGCCCGTCTCGTCGCCTCTTCAAGTACGATTCTTGCGGTTCGTTTCTCGCGCTTGCATGTACGTGAGTCATTCGTTCTCATTTCGCGATGCTCTCGCGCAAGTACGTGAGTGGATTCGCTCGGCACTTTTTGTTCTCGTTCATGTCATTCCCTCTCTCTCTCTCTTTTTTTTTTCTTTTGGGCAGGTTTCCTTACGTTCAGGTTCCGAGACCTTTCCCTCCACTCCTCCCGTTCTCTGTATGCAGTCGTTTCTCCCCACTTGGGGAAAACGATTTTACGACAAAGAGGAGAAAAATAAGAGCGCCGCGATAAATGTTTCGCGGATTGGCTGCAGCACTTCCTTCGATAAAAGAGGGCATAAAAAAAAGGAAGCGACGAACTCCGTCGGAACGATCGAGATTTTGCTAAGCAGCAATTGAATTGCAAAGCGGGGAGTCCATTGAACATTTTATCAAACGCGAAAGGTCTCCCTGCGTCACTGCCACTCCTTCATTTATAGTTTTTTCCATTCGCTGATTATTTTACTTTTCATGCCCTTACACTTGCCTTTCTTTTAGACGGCAGGAATATGCAATATGATTTACGAGAAGTAATACGTTTATCGTAGCAGTGTTGTAGCACGCCCGAAGCGTAGGAAAAGCAATAAACGACAGGACAGAGCACTGACTGAAGCAGCAGTTATATAGAGGGCAGATCACCAATTTATGCCAAGGACTCAACAATGTATGATGAGGTAACAGAAGGAAACGTAGGCACTCGCAGGCTTCCGCATCGCCAACATTCATCTCCTGGTTATTGACAGCCACAGGTATTTCGTTCTTTATACCACAGTGAATGGCGCACTGACACGCACGCTGAATAAGTTCAATTCCGTACGACCGCTAAGCCTGATGGACTTTCTTGTTGGCAGGGGGGGTCTCATTGCACAGTCACATTCCGTTTTACGAGTAGCCACGGCAAATTTTCGAGCACGGTGTAAGATATATACTCTTTAGGTGAGGACACTCGCCAGACTCGATCGACCAGATTAAGTAGCAAAGGTGCGCGCCGATCGCCCCGGTGACGGCAGCGGATACCTATCGGCAGTACGACGGAACTTGAACACAGAAAGCTTTTTATTGGTTTAATCTCCCGTTGTTATAGCAACCGGCGGTTCGCGGGAAATCCGAAATGATTGAGTGACGTGCGAAAGTACGTCACCGGGGAGAGGGCATGCGCGCGTTCCTTGTCGGCGCACGCTCTCGCGTGCGTTCTGAAGTTGCGTCGTTCCGCCGATAGGTATCCACTGCCGGCACTACCCCGGATAGACGCGCGCCCTTGCTACTTTATCTGGTCGATCGCGTCTAGCAAGCAAGCCGAGAAGTGTCCCCACCTAAAGAGTATATATCTTACACCGTGGTTTCGAGCATGACCGAAAATGCCATCGTCATGTCGTGGGTTCCTTCCGTGAAGTTCGTGGAAGAGCACAACTGCGACGTTCATGAGAAAACCGTGGTTCGACGTTTACGAAGTTCGAACCAAACGAGTTACCTCACACTCTGCCACACTTCTACGCCAGTTTTCACCATAGCCAAATATACATATTGGTTTATATCTGGCTTTTCCCTAGTTTGCGTGCGAATTAGGGAAAAGGAATAGAGCAGCAAAGTTTACTTACTTTTGTTATTCGTTGAAGGTTACAGCGAACATTTTTTTTTTCAAGTTCAAGCAACCGTGAGCGTACAAGGCAGCACAATGAATTGCACAATATCGAATGTTCGAAATGAGGAGACAGGAAACGCTCTGGCAATAATTACGCCATGACGTAAACACTGGTAAACATATAAAGAAAACAATACGAGTACATGACAAGGAATATACGATATACACCTATCATGCGACCTAAAACAATGGACAGTACTGTGCTTATACCAATAGTAGAAAATGGAATCCCTCAGACTGAAGCCAGCATTTCGACAAGTGGACTTCTTTCTACGTTACCCGAGGGCATCCCCTGCTTCTAGGTGCGTTGCGATGCCACATGAGAAATTGCCACAATGAGAGTTGCCCAGACCCCATTTCCAGGCCTTTGTTGTGTCCGCAGGGTAAGACAGGGTTTTCATGGTGCAGGCTCCTTCGCCAGGACAGCTCACCCCTATAAAGTAAGTCTATTGAGAGACCGGGAGACCGCTGCGCCCGTTTCGACAACTGTTGATCACTTTGAATATTCATATTCCTGTAAGTCTCCGTTTCGTATGTTAGGCCAATACAGTAGTCATTAAAGCGTGATTACGGGCTAAATAAATCGCCGCATTTTGACCACATTACATAAGAAACAGATACCGAGTTAACATCCGGTAGACTATACTCTAGCTGGCCGCATATCTAGGGAGGTATAGGAATACCTAAAAAAACTGATGCAGCACGCAAAAGAAAGAGAAAAGCCTGACCCATATGGTTAGGATTGGTCAGACTGAATCGACGAGTTGGCGGAAGCAGACATTTTCTTCGGTCAGTGGTTGCGGCTCCAATACATGGACTCTATTGAAGAAACATGCCACCGTGAACACTTGGTTGGGCTGCCTGCTTGTTTAATGGGGAGGCTTAGGAGGTATGACAAGTGTTAGTATAGACGGCTTTTCCCACTCCTCCCTGAACTTCTTGTTCTCCTACAGAGCAGCATGCACACCCGTTAAAGTTGTACTTTTCTTTGCTAATAACAAAAATATGCAGAGACCATCGATGATGATTGCCAGTGTAAGCGGACAGCCCGAAATAATGGATGAACAAATGAGCGCGCGAGCCCTAGTACCGCCCCCCCCCCCCCCCTCCTTTTGCCGCCCAACCTCGCTACTCAGTAGCATGAGATCACGCGCCCTTTCCATCGGCGCGTTTCTTCCCCTTGCCTCGCCCAATTCTGACCACCTTCGAACCTCACACCTACCACGAAAACAGCTGAGACAGCCACATAAAGCTATTTGATTTAAAATGAAAGCAACAATGGCATGGCAAATCAGTTCTGCGGAATCCCGCAAGGTGGAGCAAGGTTCGGGAATGGAAAAATTGACATCTACCCGCATGTAGCGCAAAGCTACGACGTAAACCCACACGGGCTTCTCGGAAACAAAGCTTCGTAGTTTAAAACCTTCGTCCTGGTCCGGGAAGGTATATTCACGTTGCGCACACACATCAACGCGTAAGGAGAAGCGGTACTACTTCTTTTTTTTTTTTTTCATGCCTTGTTGTACATGCGTGCGCCATTAGAAGCAGCGTGCCAAAATATGAGACACCAGTTCAAGTAACGACACGAAAATATATGAGACCCTATGGAAACAAAACAAAAACAAAAGCAAAAAAACATGGAGGTTTAGGCCCAAGAGAGTTATGAACCACATTGACGAACACAAGTTAATGTCAAAGGTGTCCCCCAGTAGCCAGATCATCGCTCGACCGCTTCGTTGACGAGGGCAGAATGCGCTGGGGGACTTTACCGCAAGCTGTCTCTAGCACCGCAATCAATTTCTCTACGGAACTCATACGCATGCCGGAGACAATATGCATTGCTCTGCGTACGCACAGTAAGCTCGTTCGTGCGACGCTCCTATATACGGGGTTAGTCTCACGGTAAGCAAACGCTTGGCGGCATTGTGTGCGCGTCTGATCCTCGCGCACAGCTTCTCTCAGGAACGATAAGGGCGCGACCATCACAGCGGCCCGGAGAATAATGCCGCAAGGGCTCGACCGATCTTAATATCGTTCGGCAACAGACACACTGGGATTCTTCACCGCGGGTTCCATTACTCAGTCGGAGAGTCCGTATAGATAGAAACTGAGCCCTCATATCCGTTAGCCTAATGCGGCCTGAGAATGCCAGCAGCATGGACGCTGCATGAGAGTAATGGGTTTGCGTCTTGCAGATATAGGGAATCACGGCCCGTCTCCTGTCCCCCCCTATCTTGCCAGCGAGCGATGCAGCTGCTTTGAGCGGCCTCAAGCATAGACAGTCGAGTCGAATCACTTCCGCATTCTCTTTTTTTTTTTCAGGAAAACCAGGCGTTATTATGAACAAGTCTCTGAACAATGCGCAGGTTTGGACTGGTTGGTATGACATATCTTAAACAGAAACTAAAAAGAAAAGTCAGAGACCTTCCGTTACTGTGAAGACGCAAGCTAGCGAAGCTATGACTATGGTGGGTCTGCTATAGTGAATATTGCTATGGGGAATTTATGTATTATTATTATTCACTATATTGAGCGTCTTCATCATGTTCGTCAAAGAGCAAGGACACCAGCGTCTTTATTTTCACCCGGCGCGATGGCCAAGTAGTGCGTTTGCTGCGCCAAGTCCGTCCCATCGTCGTAGACTAGCGTATGAGCCACAGTGTTCATATAGCCGTGGCACACAGCTCGGCATCGTCAGAATCCTGACGTCAGGATCCTCGAAGATGTGGTTTAACGAGCATCCGTCCCATAGCGAGTCCAAAGGGCAAATGCTCATAACAGCGCGATCGCTACGTCACGAGACAAAGGGGCATAACGATTGGTGGAAGTATCGCGACACTTGTGAAAGAGGCATCGGCGGTGTAACGATAGGCCATCCATCATCCCTTTTGACACATGTGCTAAAGCAAAACTGTCAGAAAACCACCACACACATGTAGCCTAGCTAGCAAGCACATAGAGCCAAACCACCACGCACATGCAGCCGAAGATGATTTTCTAGGCGTCGTTTTGTCCGCGGACGCGATCCGCCTAAACCTAGCCATATACAGCATCGCAGTAAAAGAAAGAACGGTTGGAAATCGGCGCTGTTTTATCGTCATTTATCATCTCTTTTGTCCTAATTCTACTCTCTAGATGTGAGTTTAGTTATCTCTGGCAAAAAACATAACAAAAATCCACAAAAACAAACACAACTAATGGCGAATTCCATTGGGAGAACAGGAGCAGGCGCCGCGCAGTGCGGAGTCGGGCGACAGCGCAGTGAGAGCAGGGACACTCGACCCGCCACTGGAATACGGCGTACATTCGGAGAGCAGGTGGGAGGGGGACGTGTGAGGAGAAATGTACCATGTGACTAAAGCAATCGACGTCCCACTATTCTCTGCAGGAGAGCGGCAGAACACGCTTGATCGTTTCGTAATCTGTCGGGCGTAAGGCTGTCACCGTTTGCGGCCACGTACTACATACTTTTGTGCAGCGCCGACGCATCCCACAATGTTTCGGCCTGCGAAGATCATCCGAAACTGCAACTTGAATCAGAAGTTGAGCTCCAGCAGCTTTCGCTGCTGTCACCGTCGAGCGTCTCAAGCACTTCAGCAAGGCGAAGACGCTTTGCTGCCGCTGTCCCCCGCGCATCCAACGAGAAGCAAGGCGGACTAGAAATGCCAGGATCTGTCGCTAAATCGCTGCGAAGCTCGATCGTATCACCGACGTCAAAAACAGCGGTGCAAAAACATCAACTACGCTTGGCTGCCGCCATTGCTGCCACGCGCGCCGGCTGAAGCAAAATAAAAAGAAGTGAGGAGGGTAGGACGGTTTAAGTCACGTGACTTCCTTCGTACTCCGCTTTTCAGGCGAGAGCAGTCCGGACTGCTCCCGGCTGCTCTCGGCGCAGCGAAACTGCTCTTGTTCTACCACTGGATGACGGCTCTCCCACTCCTGTTCGACCACTGAAGCACGTCGCCTCTGGAACGAGCACTTTCAGCGTGCTTTTGAGTGCTCCTGTTCTCCCAATGAAATTCGCCATAAGTCAGTAAAAATAAGGCGTCAAATTTGGGTGAACAAAATCTACAGTTTGATTTTTTTCGGTTCAATAACAAATCGATATGCTCTAATCGAATCAAATGGTCATAATATAGAGGGAGGTGGGGGGTATATCAATGTCCTGGAAAGTGAACACGTAGCGGAGGATTCCCAGTGGCAAGGTTACGGATTAGGATAATGTTTGCCATGGTGGGTATAAGGTATTTGCCTTGGCGGGGGGGTATAACCGGGCCTTGTCGACTTTGCGAACTTCCTAAAGGGGCCCTGAAACACTTTTTGAAGATGGAACAAAATTATTATCGGTTGGTAAATGAGGCTCCTATGAACACGTGAGCCAAATATTATTGCATTGCATGCCGCAGCGAATTAACAATATCGTATAATCGATCACTCGCTCTCGCCTTTGCCTGTGCATCAGTCACTCAATAACAAGCTGCCCAAAGCTCAATAACAAGCTCAAGTGTATGGTGTAACAGGTCTAATGTGTTATATGGTGGATTTCGTGATCGCCAGAACATTCTCGGTAAAACTATTATTGCTAATTTTGAGTAAGAATGCAGCATAGTCTCAGTAAACTGTAATGGCTAAACATAATTGCCGCTTAAACAGAACAACCTCTAAATTGGTTGTTTTGTATTTTTGGTAATGCAAACGAACTTTTCTTAATCGGAACCACGGTGTAAGATATATATCTTACACCGTGATCGGAACCAAACGTTTCGCAACTCTCTGTAAACAGACGTGCAGAAGCAAGCTCCAGGCCGCGATTTTGTAGAGATTCCTTCTTGGATGATATTCCTTTTCACACTTTTCGCGCTTTGTCACTGGTCAGAGCGACGTGCCGCCCGCGTTATCAAAGTGAGCAGCCGGCCGTGAACGGTGGATGATAAGAGTGGCATATAATCGACCGGAAGGCATCGCTACAAAATCGCGACCCTAGAGGATTCTTTTGGAAACAATTAGGATCCGATATATATTGACACGTGTACTTGTTTATATTTCACCGGTGCACGCTTTTCACCGGCTAAGAAATGTTAAACGTTATTGCTCGGCGCAGGACGCGCCTGCATGTATCGAAAGTTTCTCGAACGTTATCGATGCTTCCATCCGTTGTCTATTGTCACCGACGCTTATGTAATCTGACTGTACGAGCGAGGCGAATTGTGTAGTACTTTCTGGAAGACAGGCGGACACCAAGGCCGCTATTTTGTAGCGATGCCTTTAAAGTAATAATGCCTTTTCGCGCTCATCGCGCTTTGTCAGTGGTCAGAGCGACGGTCCGCTCACGATATCAACGTTGATAACGCGAGAGGACCGTCGCTCTGACCACTGACAAAGCATGATAAGCGCGAAAAGGCATTATGACATTAAAGGCATCGCTACAAAATACCGTCCCAGGGATTGCTCTGGAACTTTCGATGACTCATGTATAAAAACCGACGCGTCTCGCTGCTGATCAGTTTTTTTATCGACGACCAACGATTGTGCTCGCCGCTCTTGGTGTAAAGTGAGTTGCTTTCTTCGCTGGGCACAGCATCGCCCAAGAAAGAATCATTGTCATCATAACCTCCTCCATGTAATATATATATATATATATATATATATATATATATATATCGTATCGTAAGAAGCCAACAAACATTAACACCAAGGACAACATAGGGGAAATTTCTTGTACTTTACTAATTGAATTAAAGAAATTCTAAATTAATGGAAATGAAAATGGATGAAAAAACAACTGTCCGCAGGTGGGGAACGAACCCACGTCTTCGCATTACGCGTACGATGCTCTCACCATTGAGCTACCGCGGAGCCGATTTCCCATCCACTTCCTGGGGTATTTATGCTTTACAACTAGAACTAACCCTGGGAGTGTTAGCCAACGCCACCCCTCACAAACCTAGGGGCGGATGTGGAACATCCTTTTTGCCGCAGGCGTCACGCGCACGTGATCTTTTTGGGTGATGGCAACTGGTCAACAAACCCACATATGCTACCTGAAGGCATCAATGTTGCCGGATTCGAGACCCTCGCTATGTATTGAACGACAAGAAAGGGAACCGAGGGGCCCGATTTTTATTAATCGTATCATAAGAAGCCAACAAACATTAACACCAAGGACAACATAGGGGAAGGCATCAATGTCAGGCAACATTGATGCCTTCAGGTAGCATATGTGGGTTTATTGACCAGTTGCCATCACCCAGAAAAGATCACGTGCTCGTGACGCCTGCGGCAAAAACGTTGTTCCACATCCGCCCCTAGGTTTGTGAATGGTGGCAGCTGGCTAACACTCCCAGGGTTAGTTCTAGTTGTAAAGCATAAATACGCCAGAAAGTGGATGGGAAAACGGCTCCGCGGTAGCTCAATTGTGAGAGCACCGCACGCGTAATGCGAAGACGTGGGTTCGTTCCCCACCTGCGGACAGTTGTTTTTTCATCCATTTTCATTTCCATTAAGTTATAATTTCTTTAATTCAATTAGTAAAGTACAAGTAATTTCCCCTATATTGACCGTGGTGTTAATGTTTGTTGGCTTCTTATGATACGAATAATAAAAATCGGGCCCCTTGGTTCCCTTTCTTCTCGTTCAATATATATATATATATATAGATATATATATATATATATATATATATATATATTGCCACACCTGTTTCCTACCCAGAAAGTTTACCTTTAGGTGGCGGTCCCACCCCGGCGGCACAAGCCCCCCGTTTTCAGTACTTTTGGAGCAACCGTGGCGGCTCTTCTACTTAGGATATACAGTTGTCGTATATGCCATAACAAAGCTTAATTCTTGTAGATTCCAACTATATATAGTATAGAGAAATTGATTAATGTGGTTTAGAAATAAATGTTCAAGAACAAGCATGAGATACATGGTTTTTGCGAACTGCCCGATAACTACACGCTCAAGGAAGCTAAATTTTGGATAAATTAGTTCAAAGAATGCCCATTTAGGACGCAAAATTTCATTCATGTACCTTCATTAGTTTTAAACCGCCGCTTCGTAGCTTTAGTACCTTCCCGCAAAAATGGGCAAAAGTAAAACCGGAATTCTAAATATTGCTTCATTTTGGCCGCATTATTAGGAAAACTAATAAAGGTACATGAATGAAATTTTGCGTACTAGATGGAAATTTGTTGAACTCTAAAGTTTCCAAAAATTTGCTTCCTTGTGCGTGTAGTTGCCGGGCTGTTTGCAAGAGAAGTTTGCGATATTTGGCAATCTTCAAAAGCAAATTATGCAAAAAGTAAAAATTCCAAATTATTTCGCCTCGTCTAGGAAACAGATAAATATATCCTAAAGGTACAGTGCAAGCCGAAATGCAGTACATGCGGTAGTTTCTCCTAAATATGGTCACACCTGAGACACAGTTCGCAAAAACCATGTATCTCATGCTAGTTCTTGAACATTTATTTCTAGATCACATTCATAAATGTCTTTATATAATATATAGTTGTAATCTTCAAGAATTAGGCTTTTTCATGGTATATACCACTACTTTATATCCCAAGTAGAAGAGCCGCCGCGGTTGCTCCAAAAGTACTGAAAACGGGGGGCTCGTGCCGCCGGAGTGGGACCGCCACCTTAAAAAGTGGCGGCCAGGACTCAAGCTGGCAAACATTTGGTAGATTTTTAATGTGTAGTGAACGCCATCCGCGAGGTTCCCAGCGCCAGACGCACGATTTGAGCATGTGCACTTGGACATTGTCGGACCGCTACCACTTTGTAATGGTCAGTCGTATTTACTTACTTGCGTGGACAGATTTACAAGCTGGGTTGAAGCTGTGCCTATCGCAGACATCACCGCTGACAAAATCGCCCATGCTTTTCTGTACCACTGGGCGGCTCGCTTCGGCGCGCAGTCCACAGTTACGACTGACCGCGGCAGACAGTTCGAGTGGGCTCTTTTTGCCAGCATAACATGGCTGATCGGCACCTCTCGCATCAGAACTACTGCCTAGCATCCTCAGAGCAACGGTATGGTGGAGCGCTTTCACCGCCAGTTGAAAGTGGCTCTCACGACAACGGAGGGGCACAGTTGGACCGAAGCACTACCGCTCGTCCTTCTTGGTATGCGCACAACGCTGAAAGCCGACATTGGCTGCAGCGCCGCCGAGCTGGTGTATGGAACAACACTGCGATTGCCTGGCGAATTTTTTAGACGCTGCGGAGATGAAATCCCTGTAGCTGCTGGCGACTACGCGAGCCGGCTGCGCGACATCACGGGCAAGCTTCGCGCCACACCACCGCGTCAGCCAGCGCCGCGACCCGTCCACATGCACTCCAAGTTGTTGTCCTGTTCCCATGTGTTTGTGCGGCATGACGCAGTGCAGCGACCTCTTCAACCACCGTATGACGGCGCTTTCAAAGTTCTCCATCGTACAAACAAGCAATTCACTGTGGACATTCGCGGTCGACGTGAAGTAGTCTCTACTGACCGCGTGAAACCGGCTCACATGGAGAACTCTGAAGGTCCCGCGGCTGTCGCGACTCTTGTTAGAGCAACGAAAGAAACAACTGCGACTTCTCCCGAACAACACTGCAGCGCACACGTAGTGGGACGCGAACCACTCCTTCCGTTGTACTGGACCTGTAACGTTCAGCAGCTCACTGGGGAGGGAGTGATGTATACATAGTGAACGCCATCCGCGCCCCGCTATAAATGGCCTGCGTTTAAATGGCTAGTTTATAGCGTCACTATTGAACACCACGTCAAGCACCTGAAAGGCAAGTCTGTTGGCGCACGCGCCTCCCCGTGTCTCGTGAGAGAAAAGAAAAAAGTTCCGTCTTTGTTTGGAACTCATCGCTCACGGTCTCATTGCTCTTCGCCCGCACTAGCAACCAACAAATGCATATATAGCATGTACAGACCTGGGCAGCTTTGCAGCACAGCCACTCGTCCCATAGAGGGCCAAAATGAGGGCTACCGAAAATTCGCAACTCGTACAGCACGCCGTTGGGCAATTTGCACTCCCACTGCACTACCGCGTGTTACCCGGCCACCGACATGGAGCAGTAACGTTTTTCTTTTGAAATGTCGCTGGCGCCTCCTTGAAACTGAAACTAGCGAAGGCTAGTCTACCCAGTAGCCGTCAACCCCGTCCAAACCACAGGACAAACTAGCTGTTACATTCACTTCTTTATGCATGCTTAACATATCTAACAGTGTAAAGAAGGTGTATGACATGTATAGGGTTGCACCTCCGCAAATATTTCTTAGTGATCAGAACTCTAGTTAACCAGAACATACGTCTCCGGTTCCTTGAGGTTCCGTTTAGCAAGATTCTACTGTCTGCGATCTAAAAATTATTTCACCTTTGTACTTGCGCTCTCGAGGGACGATCGTCCGCTCAAACTACCATGTTCTCCTCCATTGCGCGCAGTGTAGTAATCGCTAAGGTTTCAGTGGTTTCGGTAAAAGTCGATTGTTCGTGTACCTGCAGGCGTTTTGTTTTGTGTTCAGTTTCTGCGTCAGCGCTGTGAAATTGGCTACACAAAAGCCGAGTGTCCGCCGCACATTTTTACACTGTGGATTACGTTGCTACCATTTCCTACTGATGTGCTGGCCTAAGGTCTTGTCGAGGTTACCACTTGTCGAAATGTCTGGGAAGCAACATTATCAATCGGGAGAATCGTCGACAATATAGGTGTCGTCGGTAGCACAAGAACGTTCCATCGAGTGCCTCAAGACGCTGAGCCGCGCTAAACGGGACAGCTGTGCACCAAGATAACGGCGGTGATTCGGGGCTCCCTACAGCACCGTTTTGCGGGGATGTACATGGGCGCACATGATAGATGACCTTAACCATGAAAGTTGTAATTAAGAGTGGTGTTGAAGATAATATACAGAAGACAAATATAATGTTTGTCTTCATAATATAGAGGGCGGTGATACATATGGCGATCCTGAATTCTTCCTCCCTGGAAAGGGAGCAAGAATTCAGGATCGCCAGTCAGCCTCTAGAGTCTGTACAGGATTACGTTTATCTAGGTCAATTACTCACAGGGGACCTTGATCACGAGAAGGAAATTTACAGAAGAATAAAAATGGGTTGTAGTCCATACGGCAGGCATTACCAAACCCTGACTGGAAGCTTACCACTGTCGTTGAAAAGTGTATAATCATTGCATTCTACCGGTGTTAACACACGGGGCAGAAACTTGGAGGCTAACAAAGAAGCTCGAGAACAAGTTAAAGACCGCACAAGGAGCGATGGAACAAAAAAATGTTAGGCCTAGCGTTAAGAGACAGGAAGAGAGCGGTGTGGATCAGAGAACAAACGGGGATAGCCGATATTCTAGTGGACATCAAGGGAGGGGGGGGGGGATTCAGAGCTCCTCCACTACTGGGAAGATGGAAACCAGCGAAGCTGTGCCAACGCTAGGTCTGTTGTAGTGAATATCCCCCCCCCCCCCCCCCCCCCGATGAGAATGGGCGTATCGTCGTTGGGCACCACCCACCCGAACATGTCTATCATGAACGTTCCGGTTGAGAAACTCGCGTTAAAACCTAGCCGTCGCAACGAGGAAGGTGGCGCAAGCGTTGCCGAGGCGTGCACCACCATTGTCGGGTTCCTGGAGGGCAAGACGACGCTGACGTTTGACCTCAACATTGCGCTCCCGAAACTCCGAGAGAGAGAGAGAGAGAGATTGTGGTTGTGAAGAAGAAGAGGTGCTCGGCGGCTCTTCACTGACGTTTGGCCTCAACGTCGCGCTCCCTCAACACGGTGTCCACGGCTCTTCGCTGGCGTTTCGCCTGGGATTCGGAAGCCCTCACGCTAGAATCGGCACGTCGACGACGAGCCCTTTCCCGAGCGCGGTCGCGGCGGCGTTGCTCAAACGCAGTTAGGACACGTGGTCCATTGCTCATGAATGGCTCATACTCGTTAAAGCAATGGCTTACACCCCAGTAAACGCGGCCTCCCCATTACGACGTCAGAAGTGAAATTCTACGCTGGAATGATTAGCGGCAACGCAGCCAGCTGTGGAAGCAGGTAACGACGATGAACGTGGAAGCAGTAGCCCGAGCGCGTGCCGAGGGGCGCCAACGAGCCAGCTGCGGAAGAAGACGACGGCGCTTAAGCCGATGCTGATGATGACAGTTTTTTTCTACATGCGGACACGATCCTGGGGGAACTAGCTCTTAACAGCTTCGCTGTAAATAAAAGCAATCGACGCGAGGCGGCGCTGAGGCAGAACCTCACCGTCCCTACGGGGGAGATCTAGACCCGACCGCGTTAAACCCTGCAGGACGGAATCAAAGTTGTTGACCACCACCAATCAAAGCGCGCACGTAGGTGGGACCTACACGTAAATTTGCACTACTGCACCACGCGAGCCGCGCCGCGAATCAGAGCCTATATACAGCTTTTTTGCCCACTTCATCTATGAATAACGTTGTCCATGACTGGCGTGGTGCCGTGCGCGCTCGTGCACGCACGCACCACGTCTTTCCTTCTCTTTTTTCTTTATATTGCAATTTTCCCTTCCACCAGCGTAGGGTATACCCAACCAGACGCTCTTCTGGCTACCATCCCTGTCTTCTCTCTGTCTTTTCTCATCTCTTCTTCTTGCTTCTCTTCTTCCTCCTCCTTAGTCAAGTCAAGTCAAGTCAAATTCATTGCAACAGCCACGTTGGAGTTACATGGTGACAGTATTAACTTCTCGACACCTGTGTGCCAGTGACGTAAAGCCCCAAATCAAACCACATTTCTGTGGCAAGAAATTCAAGACAACGAGTACCAGTGCAGAAAACACAACATTCCTGCGATATTCAACTCCATCCTTTACGGTCCCGCCATAGTTCGGACAGCGAAACCATGCGACCCAGTTTGCTACTGTCGCCATATGTCACTCTCGCCAACTATAATTTGGATCTGCTTCACACGTCATCACATTAATCTGGAGTACCCTGCTGTAGATTAGCAGTCAGCCAAACCTTTTAATTAAGTAAAGAGCCACTCTTTCTTGGCATTTTGAATGCTCTCGTTTCCGGCAATAATAATTTTAAAAAATACAGCGCAAGACAGCCTCGTCTGCGACTGACGCATTCCTTGCCATGGCGTTAGTGGCAGAGCAATTTGAAGGACGAAAGACGATAATGGCGTTTAGACAGTTGTCGCAACTGACGCAAACGACGTTGAAACCACTTATCCGGCTCACCTACGTACTTAGCGCCATTTTCTCTCCCTTAAGCGTGCCGTCAAAGCTTCGCGAGGGTTGACAGTAAGGCCACATAATGCTCAGCAGAGGCGATTTCGTAAGAACTAAGCACGTCATCGAGGTAATGCTTTCTTTTTTCCCGACGCATCAGAGAGAGTGGCTCCGGCTAAACGGTCACTTAAGCGGAGTCACGAACTGCAAAGGTTAGTTGGTTAGTTGGTGCTGCCCAGAAATAGCACCGTTAATGGAAGGATGGACAGCAAGGTGCGGTTCGAGCAGATTACCTAGCTTAATGGTGGTGATGTTCTTGTCAAAATGCCTCTTGATGCTATGTTCTCGGGCAAAGGCGCGTTCATTATTATTTTTGTATTATTTGGTTTTAAAACATATATACACTTCGCAGGAAAGGGAAAGTGAGGAGCAGGCTGGCAACTGCCACCGGAAGGAGCACAACGCCTGCCTGCTATGTAGAAAGGAGACAGAAACATGGAAATTGGAGATAAGAAGTTATTTGATTTGAAAACATCTATACATTTCACAGGAAATGGAAAGCGAGAAGCATAGGAAAAAGAGGGGAGGAGAGGAAACGAAGAGCGCGCGCGCGCGCACAAACACACACACACACACACACACACACACACACACACACACACACACACACACACACACACACACACACACACACACACACACACACACACACACACACACACACACACGCACGCACGCACGCACGCATGCACAGTGCAGGTGACGCACAGTATGGCCGGTAATTGCAGGTCAAGCTACTAAATAATGTTAACACAGACGAAAAAGTACCTGCGGTCTTGTCATTTGAGAACAGAAATGACCTACAAACGTGAACATCAATCTGTTACTTCTAGAAAAGTAAGGAAAGCGCGATGAGACTGATGGCGACGAGACGCACAACCACTGGGCTACAAACATTCGTCGAGTGCCTTATACACCACAGGCCAATGAAATGATAGTTCCTCATTAGCGACGTGTGCTGCGCGATGAAAGCGGGGCACTCCTATATCAGGTGCTGAAGTGTCTCGCAGCTACCGCAAGATGTACACGATGAAGTGTCCACACGTCCTTGCCGGTATAAACGTTCATGTCTGTACTGCTGTGATAAATACTTTGACTCGGAAAAGAAATACGCAGCGGAGCACTTCAATGTTATATGCGACAGCGCTGATTCTGTCGGGTGCCTTCAAATAAGGAAAAGTAGGCATAAAGGCGCCCAAAGCATGCTTGCCGCTGTGCCCACTTGGGCGAAAAAAATTGGAGAGTGATAAACCGGTAATTGAGGCCCCGCTAGGACACCAGGAGGTCTTTCTTATGCGGAATACTACAAAAAACAAACTAAAGGGGTGTAGGGTTCGGGAGTCGTGGTCCCGGAGTCTCTCGCCTACGCCGCCGGTGTGTCCCGTAACGGGTAGCTGGCCTACGCTACCGGGGCGTCACACGGAGGCTAAGCGGGCCCATGCCGTCGTCCGAGCCGAGTTGAGGAGGCCTGCTTCATTTGTGAAGATTACGAGGTCGAGAGGTAGGGGTAACGGAACAGGGGGTTTATTACCATAGGAGAGGCAAAATTATTTACACAACAAGGGGATACCTGTACTGGCCGGAGTACGGAGCGCAGTACATCGTAGCATTTCAGCACTACTACATCTGAGCAGACTACATCGTTCTGAGAGAGCAACATCTACATGTCAGAGCAGATGGGAGAGCACTCCAGATGAGCCCTAAACGTCAGCTTGAAGGCCTGTGGTCCTCCCTAGATCCCTGGGCCAGGGAAACCTGCGGGCACACCTTCCTCCAACCGGAGCGTCTAAAGTCGCCGAACGTTCCGCCTTAAGGATGACGGTGCGCATAAACAACCGGGCGCCTTTGTTCCCCGAACACACTTGGAAAAGTAAACTCGGGCGCACGCGGCACACTATCACAGAGAACGAAGGGGACACTCGTAGACGGGAGGTGTCACGCTAGAGCCAATCTGGCGCATCTTGGTTCCTGGGATGGCCCAGCCATTAGCGGGTTCGTCTGTCGAACAGCGTTGGCGGCTAGCTGCGGCTGTAGGGAAACGTCGTACGCACTTTCCCAGGCATTCCTTGGTCCCGGCGTCGTGGTCGGCCGCCGGGTGACATCCAGCAACCGCGTATTCATGTAAACGTGTCTCGCCACGATGTCGCCGCTGGTCATTTCCGTGGTACGTATTTTCAGCTTAACGAAGCAATTCGTCTCGCGAAATCAGAAGTGGCTCGAAGTTCGCAACCCCCGCTGGCCGATCGTAACAGCTGCTCCACGGCCTGGAAAATCTGGACTGGCCAGCGCTGACAACCGCTGGTCAGGATGAGAGTGGCTGGTGACCAAGAAGATGGCTTGGCTCTCTGCAACAACTCGGAATGCTTCCAACCATCTCACAACAACCGGCACGGTAGAGTCGATCCCAGCAACACAGTACCACACAGCGTGCAAACGCCCGGAATCAGCTCTTAATTCTCCAGGCTTCATACCAAAATTTAAAATAAACCGCTCAACTGGGGACTGCAAATTTCGACCAAAAATATTGTGCCGCCAAAGCGAGCGCTCATGTTCCCTCGAGTTGAACGAAACTCGATTGTCGCACGGCACGAGAGAAAAGGTATACGTAGAGCTAAACCAAAGGCTCTGATGATGAGAAAGAAATTTACAGAAGAATAAAATTGGGTTGGAGTGCATACGGCAGGCATTGCCAAATCCTGACTGGGAGCTTAGCACTGCCGTTGAAAAGAAAAGTGTACAATCATTGTACTCTACCGGTGCTAGCATATGGGGCAGAAACTTGGAGTTTAACAAAGAACCTCGAGAACAAGTTAAAGACCGCCCAAAGAGCGATGGAACGAATAATGTTAGGTCTAACGTTAAGAGACAGGAAGAGAGCGGTGTGATTCAGAGTGCAAACGGGGATAGCCGATATTCTTGTTGACATTAAGCGGAAAAAAAAATGGAGCTGGGAAGGCTATGTAATACGTAGGATGGATAACCGGTGGATCGACCATTAGAGTTACAGAATGGATACCAAGAGAAAGAAGCGCAGTAGAGGACGGAAGAAAACTAGGCGGGGTGATGAAGATAGGAAATTTCCAGGCGCAAGTTGGAATCAGCTAGCGCAAGGCAGGGGTAATTCGAGATCACAGGGAGACGCCTTCGTCCTGCAGTGGACATAAATATAGGCTGATGATGATGAAACCAAAGGCTCCAAATAACCAATGCTTCAAAACTCCTCATGCCGCCTAACTTCGCGAACAGCCTCTTCATACTCTATCACAGTGTTCTGCTTATCGCACCTAATGATGCCACGGCACAGCCTCGTGAACTCTTGGGATACATAACAAAAATCGCGCCAATTTTTCGGTTCCTAATCACAACGTATACTTGCGTCTCATGCAGATGTTTTCTTTCCCAGAACAAAAAACTGAACTGGCGAAACATACGCAGTCACAAGAACTTAAAAAGAAAACGCGTCTACTAATAACTACTTCCACGCACGCTTACTGGAAAACTAACACTGCCGCCCTCAACACACACGAGCAACCCAGTCATAAACATTGTTTCCTACCGTCCGCACAGGACACATGCTAATGGAACATACGCTTCTCAGTGCAAATTATGCAATCACTGAAAACAAAACGCGCTTAACCTTAAAAGAAAGAAAAACATACACTTTTACAAACAAATCTTAACTGAGACGCACGCGCGTTAATATAGGCTTTTAACAAATGACCTTGACGTTTTATGTCACTCACAAAAAAAAAGCCTAACTATTCATTAACGAACACTTCGCGAAACTAAAGCATTACGCACATCCTTGAAACTTCAGAGCTTCTCAAACGAAAAAATAAACAAAGCTCATAACTTACATCTTGAAAGAAAGTCTAGTCTGAAATCGCGAAATTTCTCAAATGCTCAAAAACAAACAAAACGTTTGTTTCTACGTAGCCTGTATTTCGCCCGATTGTTTACGACGGACTCATGATGTTGAGCCGCACTCGAGATGGTCGCGCCTTAAAAGTTATTCTGGCCATCCAGGAACAACAAAAGGCCTGACATTCAATCAGCTCTTTCGAGACGTCACAGTCCCCTGCCAGTTTGTGCCCTGGCGAAATGCTTTCATAACGACCTCGGCTGACCCCGTCGCGTCTATCTACCCCCCCATCTCGTCCTGCCACCTTGCGCTCCTACACACTGCATGCTGCACCCCGAGAAAAAAAAAAAAGTAAGAAGAAAAAAAAATGGAACGACGGGGAACATATTTGCCCCGTGCGCTTTGTCTGCGTTCGCGCAGAACATGCTTCTCTGTCACTTTTTGTCCGGTGGCTCGAACGCTATTTATTCGAGAACGTCGTCAACGACAATCACATTTTTCCTTTCTTCGCGCCATGGCTTGCGTCTTTCGCTTCTTACGTTTCTTTCTCCCCCGTTTTTTTTTTTCTCGAGTTATCTTTCAATCCATCTTCTCGCGCCTCGTGCTGACCGTCATATATCTCGTTGGTCCGGATCACTGTCTTACCCGCACAGTCCGCGTGTTTAAATCCTCTCCCTCTTTGCAACGACTGGCGGACAGCTCAACCGACTCTGGAACAATGCAGCAGTCTTTACTCGAGCTACGCAACTCCCAATCCTGCGCACTGCCCACTACTGCATCGTCCAGCTCACGCAGTACATCGGCACACAGCTGGTCGGTCTCGATCGCTGTCTCACCCGCACAGTCCGAATGATTCGTACCTAAATTATCCCTCTTTGGCTACCTAGACTGGCGGACAGCTTCACCGATCCCTGTACTATGCAACTGTTTTCATTTAAGCTATGCAGTTCGCAATCCTGCAAACTGCCTTCACTGCATCGTCCAGCTCGCACTGCGCTTCGGCACGCAGCCCTGACTCGACATGGGCGCTCGTGTCTGTTGGGTCAGCAGCATTGCGCAGTTCGTTAACAACCTCGTTAACCATACCTGCGACGCCCACACACGGTGACTGTGCCAATTCATTCACCAGCTGGCCTAGCTGTCTTTTCAGTGCTCTGTTGGCACAGCACATTGTTGCTCTCACTACGGCCTTCAACGGCCTCTGTTGTCACTAAGGCATCATTGGCAGCTTACACTGAGTTCACCTTTGAACGTGCTGCTAACCTCACAGGTATTTTTCTCTCCAGCTCTCGACAAAAGCCTGCTAGCGACTTTTTCCCACTTTCGCTACGTCCAACCTACAGCTTTCTCATGGCTGCTGTTTTTGTTCAATTGCCTGCTACAAACATCCAACGTATCTGTTCAGCGATGCTACATACTTCCTTGTTACTTCCCTTTCTTCCAGCCTATCCTTTTCCTGCGAAATTATTTCCAGTTCCTGCCTAGCTTCTTTCAGTTCTTGTCTAATTTCTTCCTGTTCCTGCCTAATTGCTTCCTGTTCCTGTATGTTGCTTAGAATTATGTTACCGAGATGTTCGATTATTTTTAAATCATTGTCACTTTGGAGAATGGTTTTACGAATCTCTAAGTCCTCCTCTACGTATTCCAAGAGCTCTTCACACAACCACAACAGGTTAGCTCTCGTCAAACTCAACACGACCATGGTCACTACTTCAAGCTTTGGCTCTGCTGTCACACAATACTTGCTGCGATATACACGCAAATCGGAATACTACAAGTAAAATATCCCCAGCGATTCAAATCTACAAACCCAGAGAAATTAAAGCCTGGCAAATCTTACAGCCGAAACCAAACGCTTACCCACAGAAGCAGCACCATGTCACCAGTCCTTCTCAGCCGTATCCAGTCAGCTGCAAAAGGTGTCATTCCCAAGTCACCTCCAACTTGATCAGAATACCGGTCGGTCACCACGTCCATACCAAGATCCGTGAAGTCAATCTCACCACTACCCACCAGTTGTAGGGTTCGGGAGTCATGGTCCCGGAGTCTGGCGCCGACCGTAACAGGGGGCTGTTATATATAGGCCCGTGAAATTTTTGACGTTAATTACGTCGTTGCTTGACTTTATGCATGAAGCAATCTTGTTTGTAGACGTATGATGCCATCTTGTATTGCTTTCATAAATTGCAATTTGCCTAAAGCCAACCTTCCCAATATATACATACATAGGCTATGTCGCCAGTTGGGTTATTAGCAGCAGGAAAAAAGGCAACGACAATTGCTCTAATTGCCTATAATGTGCTAATTCATTTTTAGACGCTCACATTATGGGGCACACGTGATTGTGACATTGAAGGTTTTGATTGATAAGACGAATGTACCTTGCTCTTTTCATTCCCAGTCCACCGTGAAACAACAAGTAAGACATTTCTCTCGCGATATCATCTAGTCTATAATTTTTCCGGTTGGCTCTTTATAATGGCGCAGTTTTTGAGATATTGCGGTTATATGTATTATATATAAATCTTAATGAATTTCTTTGTATCCTTTGTATTTCGTCAATATTAGTTTTCGCAAGAGTGGCCCAGAGAGCTGATTAATATTCTAGTAGGGGTTTAACAAACGTTCTTTATGCCGAGATTTTGACGTTCGAAGATTTACCCAAATGTTCTTCTTAAATATCCTATTTTCTTTAGCGCCTTTTTTAGTGCATGTAATGTGCTTGTTTCACCTCAAATCCGATGTAATGACGACACGTAAATATTCATGCTCATCAACGTGGAATACAAAGAGGATCCGCATTTGGTATGTAAAAGCTTCCGGATTTTTCTTGTGGGTTACTGTCAACACTAAGGTCTTCATTCAATCATTATTCATCTGCCATGTCGCTAAGGAGAACTTGGTTGGTGGGAGAACAAATTACTTGGTGCAGTACGCTGTCGTCAGCGAAAAAGTCTGATATTCATTGGTATGTCATGCATGACGCCGTTAATAAGAAGGGAGGAAAACAGGAGTCCCAAGATGAAACCTTCAGATATGCCGGACTGGTACCGGTGCGCATTGCAAACTGACGCCGTTGACTGTCACACATTGCTAACTACAGCATAAGTAAGCCTTAATCCAAGCTAGTAAAGTGTCATTCTTTAGGGCGTACTTTATTTAACAATTTACTGCGCGAGACCCGGTCGAACGGGTTTTCCAAATATGAAAATTGTGCTGACGTGCATAATAGGGCAGAGAAGGCGGATCAGGAACAACACGTGTGCGGCATTGTGCATCGTGGAAAGCCTGTTCACTGCAATGAAACAGTATAGTGTGGGAAAATTGCCGTCTCGTGCGGAGTTTGGTACATTGACTATAGAAATAAAGATGCGTCATTGTGCGCCTTAGGAAGCATATAGCTTTCATGATGGGTTTGCCGTCTTCGAATCGTGCCTTGCACTGCAAGAATTGCGGCTGCGTTCCCCTGGTTTCAAAAATTCAGAGCCATTCCGCTACTGTGAAGATGGAAGCCAGCAAAGCTGTGACTATGGTGGGTCTGCAGTAGTGAATATTGTCCGCCCCCCCCCCCCTCCCCCCACGATGAGAATGGGCGTATCGTCGTTGAGAATCACCCACCCGAACATGTCTATCATGAACGTTCCGGTTGATAAACTCGCGTTGAAACTTGGCCGTCGCACCGGGGAAGTTGGCGCTAGCATTGCCGATGCGTGCACCACCGTTGTCGGGTTCCTGGAGGGCAAGATGACGCTGACGTTTGGCCTCAACATCGTGCTCCCGCGACTCGGGGTCGGCGGCTCTTCGCTGACGTTTCGCCTGCGCTTCGGAAACACTCACGCTAGAATCGGCACGTCGACGACGAGCCCTTTCCCGAGCGCGTTCGTGGCGGCGTTTCTCAAACGCGTTAGGGCACGTCATCAGTTGCTCATACCACCGTATACGCGGCCTCCCCATGACGCCGACTGAAGAGAAGTGAAATGCTACGCTGGAATGATTAGCGGGAACTCAGCCAGCTGTGGAAGCCGAAGACGACAACGGACGCGGGAACAGTACGGCATCCAATGGCAGCAGCGTAAACCGAGGGGCGCCCACGAGCCAGCTGTGGAAGAAGATGACGACGCTCGACGATATCCATGACTAATTCATGAGGTTTATCTTCCCAAAGCAGCATTCTGCCTATGTGAGGAGCTTCTGATTAAAATTTCTACCACCGGAGGTTTCTTAACGCGCACCTAAAGCTTATCAAAGAACCATTTTGGAGGAGAGATGCGTCCGTTAGAACGGACATGCAGGATTGCAAATGTACCACTTACATGGCAGAGTGCAAACATTGTATTGATTAACAAGAAATGAGACGGTAGATTGTGGCATTAGATGCGCATTAGCTTGCTTTCTTTATTATTCATAAGATTCGCAAAAACGTTTGACTAGAATCACAATGTGGCCCGCGCACACGCGAAATTTAATGCGTGGGTGATTGCGGCCTTTGTGAAGTTCTCGAAAGCGTTGTATATGGCAATGTTTCAAATAGGTGAATTGTATGCTGGCAACGTGTTAAAATGTGTGGTTTAATTACAGGCAACTGAAATTCCGAATACGATTGCTCGAAAGAAACGGATTTACTGGTAATCGGGTTATGACTATGCATGGTGCCGCAAGTCTGTTAGGTTGGTTTTCCTTTTTTTTTTTTTTTACCTGTACGACATGCAATTTAGCCTCTCCTATGGCACTTACTTTTATTCAATGCAAGAATTTTATGAGTACGAGTGTACTTTCTTTTACTATTTTCCTTCATCCAGAAGATTGTTTGCCAATCATTTTAAATGCATGTATCATACGTCTATTGGCTAACACGAACAACTACTGCTTCGTAGCTAACAAGAAAAAAACCGCGTCAATGTCTTTGCTGTTTTTCACCTGCACTAGCTTGAAAATATAAGCGCCTTAACCAACAACAAATAAGCATAGTGCGAAAGACAAGTACCTGAATAACTACGAGGGCAAGTTGCTATGAATATTTGCTATATGCTGCGGTATCCTTCTGTCTGCAGAGCTAATTTGGTATAGATTCACGCCGCTTTCACAATCGAAGCACAAGTAGCTCTTGCACCATTACGAAAAAAAAGAACATCTTTATTGTAAAGACGGAAGCCTTAACATCGCTTACATTATTGAAGAATTTTACCATTTGAAGAATTTTAACAAATCTTATTTTTTATTTCGTGCGTGTGTGTGTGTGTGTGTGCGTATGCGTGTATGTGCGATCGTGTGTGCGTGTGTGCGTATGTGTGTGCGTATGTGTGTGCGTATGCGTGCGCGTGTGCGTATGTGTGTGCGTATGCGTGCGCGTGTGCGTATGTGTGTGCGTATGCGTGCGCGTGTGCGTATGTGTGTGCGTGCGTGCGTGCGTGCGTGCGTGTGTGTGCGCGTGCGTGCGTGCGCGTGTGCGTGCGCGTGCATGCGTGCGCGTGCATGCGTGCGTGCGCGTGCGTGTGCGTGCGTGTGCGTGCGCGTGCGTGTGCGCGTGCGTGTGCGCGTGCGTGTGTGTGTGTGTGTGTGTGTGTGTGTGTGTGTGTGTGTGTGTGTGTGTGTGTGTGTGTGTGTGTGTGTGTGTGTGTGTGTGTGTGCAAAGGTGAGCAGGGAATGTTATAGGCATTCTTAGCAGGGAGGGGGGAGGGCGGTCGAGAAGGGAGAGTGAGAATGATGGGTGGTTCGGATGTAGCTACATAAATTCGCTACTTGCTACTCCTGCAGTATACAGACTGGAAAGAATCGTTTTCTAAAGAAATAGCAACGTCACCACCACATTTCAGTAGTATTACGATACGCGTCACATTAACACATATTCGCCCCCACACTATATTCCCTCATGCTTTGGTGAATTTAGAAGGATTTAATTCCTTCCCTGCTGCTCGATCGAATAAAATAACGCTTCTCCTTTCTTGTTCGCATTGCCATTGAAACCACCATGTTTCCGTTACTGCTAGATCTGCGCGCCTCTCCGATCATTGGTCTTTGTGAATCATGAGCGACTTGCTCTTAAAAAAAGTGCCTGCTTTTTACAAGAGCGCCTAATTTACTATTTTCTTATTACTAATGTCGTAACACATTTAAAATTCTTAACTCGGATAAATTTTTGTCTATGTTTCGGCCCATGGTTCTTTTCCCGAGTTTTCTTATTGCAGTTTATATTTCACATTCTACTCCTAGCACTCTAATTACTGTCAAGGACAAGTGATTATGGGTTCTCTGTATAAAGTCTGTTGATACGGAGTCAGCAAAAAAAGAACAAAAGAGAAAAAGAGCCTATTTATTTTTCGAGCTGAAATGTGGGATCTCTGGGAAGTTAAAAATAAGGATACAAACACGCTGCTTTGAATGACGTAGTAATTAATCTTCCATTCTAAGGATCCGTCCGCCAAATAAGGAATTCACTGGCAGCACTTAAAATTTGTCTGCACGGCGCTTCATCTCAACTAATTAGGCGCTGACGTGCAAATTTAATAGGACAAGTTGAATCCCCCAGAATGTACTTCAAGCTTAAGGAAGCAAAGATCAACTATGCACCACCAAAACAGGACTTGGTCGAGAAAAATGCAACATCCAGCTTTCTTTCAACACATTCACTTTTTTTTCTCTTTCCAGCACCGTTAAATAGCAGCCATTTTCTCGCATTCTCCAGTGGAGTACATGTAATTATTTACTTGCAGTCAAATGCATTTTCTAGTGGCTTTGAAACTGATCGATTACTTTTTCTACTCGGTAATGCTCACAGTGATACTTTTACTTTCATTTTTAAGTAACCTAATTACATAAGACCAGTTACTTTTCTTACGATGCAAAGTGTGACAGACTATGCCGCTTTGAGCGCTTGAATTTGGCGGTAGCTACAGCCGCAAGCCCTCGGTAGCGCCAAGCTGCAGCCTCGCCGATGGGCATCTTGAGACAGGGAAACTTGGGCGCTCAGTATTTGTTACCTCATCTTAACGATCCATCAGATGTTCGCCAACGAATTGAACCGGCTCTGCTATGGCTCAATAGCACTGGGGACGTCGATGCCGGAAAATCCTCTGCAGACGAGTTTTTCAGCGCCATCTCCAAGCCCCAGCAACTACGAGACGCTGCGCTTCACATATACGGGACCCAGACGACAGCATCGCGCCATTGAGTAACCACGGTGTTGCGCGCAAGGTCTTCGTACGTTACAACACACCCCTTCTTTTCAGCGCGCACAGTGAACGAGTTTTCAGTGTCGCCGCAGATGTATTCACAAGAAAACTAGAGAAGATTATTGAAGAAAATTTTGAAAATCAATTGTCAGGGGAGATAAACAACATGTCAAGGGCTGCGGAGGATGCAATAAGAAAGCCAGAACAATTAAGGCCGGTATTTTGCAGCGATGCCTCTCCGATGCTAATGCCTTTTCGCGCTTGCTCAGTGGTCAGAGCTACGGTCCGTTCACGTTATCAAGGGGATCAGCCGGCCGTGAGCGGTGGATGATAAGACTAGTTAGAATAAGGCATAAGGCATCGCCACAAAATACCGGCCCAGCTCATTCTGTGTACGATGTTCCTGCAATGTTAAGAAAGGTTGGGAGGAAAGTGACGTACATGTAATAATTTACATTTAAGTAATTACGCAATTATTTTCGCATGGCAGTAATTGGTTAGTGTAATCAATTACATTTTTGAATGAACTGTAACTTGTACAAGTGTATCTGCACAACCTTGTTACGTCATTGTTATCAATCCATTGTGCGGGATAATATAGCCACTCGAGTGAGCATTTTTCATAAACTCATAGAGCGACCGAAAGCTGCGCAAGTTGGTAGGTATTTATGTTATTGAAAGGAACGCGTTGGAGTTTTCCGAAAGCAGATCGGAGTCTTGCGGCCGATTGTAACACAAATCTGGGGTCACCATTTCCGTTGGCTTACCAACCTGGATCACAAAATGGAACTCACAAAAAAAAAAAAAAGAGCAGAGAGAGAAGCAAATTAAATGGATGAACCACAACGACAGGACTAGACGGGGAAGTTCTTCGAGCAAGTCACGCCATGTTATGCAGGCGTTATGCAGACTGGTAATACGCACAGCACGCTATTCCAGATGACAATGGTGATACATGAAATGAACCATTAATATACAGGAAGCTTTTTTGCACCAATAAAAAAAATGCCTGTGGCAAATAGCACAAGTATAGCCCTTGTTTTAAATTACTCGATGACGCGGCCATTACTTCTACGAGAAACCCACCGTGGTTGCTTAGTGGCCATGGTGTTGGACTGCTAAGCACGAGGACGCGGGATCGAATCCCGGCCACGGCGGCCGCATTTCGATGGGAGCGAAATGCGAAAACACCCGTGTACTTAGATTTAGGTGCACGTTAAAGAAGCCTAGGTGGTCCAAATTTCCGGAGTCCCCCACTACGGCGTGCCTCATAATCAGATCGTGGTTTTGGCACGTAAAATCCCATAATTTAATAATTTTTTAACTTCAACCAGAAGTCAAAATGTTTAATTGAATAGTTAACATATTTATGTTAAATAACTTATTCTTAATTACTTTACGGCCCATATTTCAATCTGCGAATTGTAGCTAGTCAGTATGCAAGGCATATCGACTTAGAACGATATCTGAGGATGGCACCGGTTTCGAGATATGCGCCTTCAAACTTGCGTTAAATTGCATTGTTGTTGCACTCACCTTTTTGAGAAAACGCTGTCTTATGAATTAAAGCGCTAAAGTAAATGGAACGTTTATTGATTTCGTCGGACACCTTAAAAATTATTATTCTGAAACTGGCATAGTCCCGAAAATTTGTTGTTTCAAGCCAATATGTCTTGCATACTCTCTAGCTACAATTCGTAGCTTAAAATATGGGCCGCTAAGTAAATAATAAAGAAACACAATTAGCACAATTATGTTATTTGTTCAATTAACCATTCTAATTTCTCGTAGAAGTAATGGGCCTGCTCATCGAGTAATTTAAACCCACGGTTGGAATTGTGCTATCTGCCACAGGCAATGAAAAAAAATTGCTGCAGCTAAAGAAGCACAATGTACAGTATGCTCGCAAAAAATTTCACATAATTAACACAAGCACACACGTCAACAAGGGCTTCCGGTTCCGGCCAGTGTGTGTCGCAGCAAGACATCGTCATCGTGCGCGAAGCACTAGCGGCGCTGCCGGTATGTCCAGGATATGCTGCATCTCGAACAAGCTGCCACGTTAATTAAAACTACCGCAAAACGCATGGAAGCGCAAAAACATAATGTAAGTCATCGTGCATGCGGCATACGCTATGTATGATATACCGTGCTCGTGAAGAGCGCAGGGATGTTTGTTTTATGCATTGGAAGTCCGCAATTTATACCTGCGGCATCAGGGAAGTTGAAAGGAATACATTGTTGATCTTCTTTTTGGCGTGCGTTATTTTTCTTTTTCACAGACTTGTATATGACAGTCAATGGAGGAACAAGATGCAAGAAGCACAAACAACGAAACACAAATCTGCCTAGCACGTCCGCCATTCAAGTGCTTCGTGGTGAAAGTTAAGGGTTCAATAGAGTGGTCTTAGCCAACCTTCTCACATGGAACAGTGTATAGACGTCCTGTCGGGGCTAGGCGAAAAGCTGGAAACTACCAGGCAGCGAACAGGCAGAGTAAAGAAAGTTGCACTTACCAAGTTTGAATGAACGCAATATAAACCAAATGCAAACAATCGAGGAAAACCAAGGCGGCGACTATTAAGGTGGCCTATAGATGTTCACAAAAAAAAAGTTATGTAGATCCTGAGCACATGTTGGAACCTATGTGAAGCGAATCTTTAGTGAATCGGTTAAGTAAATGCCATACAACTAACGGCAATGCATACAATTCTGCTTATTTTCATCCTATGCAACGCGTAATCATATGCAATGTTTTACGTTTAACCACCACACAGGTTACAACTTTAATTTCATGCAATCTTTATGCAATACGCCATTCACAATCTATGCCGAATTACATAGATTGTGATTGTGATTGGCTGAAAGGACTGCTATATTTCAGGCTCATTCAATCTCAAATTCATTATTGCTTATTAATACGGAGAATAATAAGCAATACGTACAAGATAATACAGCAGAATAGTTTTTAAAGCATGCTATTCTAAAGGCGAATCAATTATTCTATCTTAAGTTAGGGTCGTACATATGGTGCGAAATTACAAGAAATGAGTTTGCATTCTATGATGCATACCTTCCCAGTAACAAGAAATTTAATCTTAGAAATGTTCGCTTCAAGATACCACAGCCCAGGACCAACTATGCAACAAAACAGCTTAATAATCTAATACCGAAATTTTTAAATACGCACCCGCCTTTCATAGGAATTGTGAAATGATCTACACCACTTGGCAGTTTTGAACATGCAATGAAGTCATACCTCCCGACCTGTCCCACAACATAAACGAAAACTGCGCCATGTTCGAAGCAGGTATACTATTGTTCTAGTGCACCCTATGTCACATTGTACTTCGTCTTTTTATTTACGTTTGAGTTTTTCATTGTAAACAGTGGATACTTTATCTGCCCAATTATGTAAATGTAAATATTGTATGAAGTTGCAATTATATATATTGCACAAAATATTGTATACATGTAATGTGCCATTACCACATCAGCAGTGTACGGATGGCAGGGCCACTGTCAGGCAGATATTGTGTGTCTTTAACCCTGTCATCTCAAGGTAAGTCGTGATTAAACAATAATAAAAAATAATAAAATGAAATAAAATGCAACCACCAAATCAAGTGGATGCGTAGTGTGAGATATCTACGCAGTGACACCCCGAGTACAAAGGCAACGTAGAATGCTACATTGTAGAAGTACGACACATATCTATAGCTACAATTAAGGATTTTGCACATCTTGTGTCACAGTGGCAGCATCCACGCCAAACCCGGGAAGGAAAGCAAAGAACACTTCGCTTTGAAATAACACTACGAAGGTGAAACGCCGCGGGCTAAATCTCTCTGCAAAAGACGGAATTGCTATACACGTGCGAGGTAACCTGCCATAATACATCAACGGCGCCCCACACCGCGCCCAGAGAAAACAACTTTACTGCAGCTGCGGCGATCGTTCACGAACTGCCGCGTCAACCAAAAAAGAAAAAAAGAAGAAGAACACAAACAGCATGTGTATACAGTATAATCTGGCGAAACAAAGCGCGCCCGCCAACAAGAATGCGGCGCACGGTGCGAACACCGCGCAGTTACTCACGGTAGAGCAAGTAATCTCCAAGATGCAATGCCACGCACGTTTCCTCTCGATGTTCCTCTTTCTCCCCGCTGTTTCTCCTTTCCGCCATGCTTCTTCATCATCCTTCACGTTTGCGGCGATGTTCCTGAACTCCGTCTACCGCATTAGACCAGTGAGGAGTACGCCACATAAGGTGTTGCTCCGGTGTCTCTCCTGTTCGCCTTCATTATCTTCTAAGCAAGCACAGTTATGCGAGCCTGCTCGCGCAAGTTGTACGCCGAATATTTCAGCTCGTCTTGCGACTTCAGCCGCGTCCATCAATATTCTTTCACTGCCTTTGCCTTCCTTTCACTTTTGTTCCTCCTCGCTGACCAGTAGGTTAGCCAACCGAACACTAAGACACCCGCCCAAGTAACGCTTGAAGCGCGCGAAATAAAGCAAACAGGGGGTGCCTGCATGAGTGCGCCGTCGCTAAACAAGTCGATTATAGAACTGCTATTTCTGGGAGCGGCGCTCAGCACTTGGCCACGATTGATCGATAGCTGGCATAAGTGCTATTCATTCTTTCGCGAGATATATTGGTTTTTGGCGACGGTGTTTTCTTTTTCTTGTTTTAGTTTTCTCAGTGCATTGTTGCACATTGGCTTTTTTTTTTATTTGTTGTGCGTGTGCTGTACCACTTGCAGTGTAACATACGTTCCCGTGCATATATGGAAATAAACGCAGTTGAAAGACAACGCAGCATGTATTCAGTTAATTAAGGCGGAAGCCTTATGTCTCGTGGTGAAGTCTCCGTTTCAAGGCCGTTAATTTCAAAATCGCGTCGTCGACACGAAATGGTCCTCTTAGGGTAAGAGACGATAATACGCACAAAACCGTGATTAATGGCGGAAGAGTGATTGAGCAAGTGAACTGAAGTGAAAATGAGTTTACAGAGTGGTGAATGAGCTGAATTTAGAGTGAATTGATGGTGAAATAAAGCGGCTAAGTTGTTTGATAGGAGTCAAACGAAAGGTAATGATGAGATAGAGTGAGCTAAGATAATGAAGAGTAAATGAGAGTGAATTAAGAGTGAATGAAGGTGAACCAAGTGGTGATAGGGTGAATGAAGAGTGATGAAAATTGTATATTTGGAGTAATAGAGCAAACCAAGTGTGATGGAAGTAAAACCGAGATGGGGGGGAAAGAGTGAATGGAGGTGAACCAAGCAGTGATAGGGTGAATCAAGAGGGAATCAAGTGTGAATTAAGAGTGAATGAAGGGGTTATGGAGTTGGGGAGTGACTTGCAAAAAATATGTGAGATTTGAGGGTCCAAGCGAGAGTGACTCAGCAAAAAAAGTACTGAGTCACGGTTCGAGTTTGGTGAATAATAAGAAGGGTGACTTGCAAAAAAAAAACATGATGAGTTGCAAAAATGACCGTAAATTCTGGTTTCAGAGTGAGAATGACTCAGCAAAAGAAAATGCCGTGTCATTAAGTTAGCGGCGCTCGCGCTATCGCCTTCAAGTCATTTTTGTTGTAGCATAAGGGACCCCTAGTAATTATTTTGTTCGTTTCTAGTCATTTACAACGCGGTACAGTGAAGTAGGCCATAAGCACAAGCGCGCAAACACATGCACTCACCCACACACATACAAGCCTAAACAAGCGCGTATCACTCCCTTTTCTCGCTAAGCCTTTTAACCACTCGCGCCATCAACTGGGCCTCATCTTGAGAAAGTTCAACTTTACTTCTGAGGCAAGTTCAATTTCTTTCTGTTTCTAAGTCAAGTTCAATTTAGTAAATTCTGAGACGAGGCTTTCAAGTTTATTTAGCATCTTTCCATACATGGGATGGAACGTGGTATGATGCCTGGAACGTGGCAGAAAGTCGCCAACACTAACTGTCGTTTGAAGGGCACGACGCCCCCCATTTCATCCTTTCAATTGCAAGTTTGATCTCGTGATTTCCCCGGCAAGTAAAGTATGTGTCGCTTGCACATAGGTTCCTCATCTCGCCGTTATTGGCCGAGCCTGCCCGGCGGCTATCTCTGTTGGGGCCCTGCACTAGAAGAAGAAAGTCCGGAGCGACCCACACTACTCCCAACGAGAAGCCTTTTTATAGCAACAATACAGTTGATTCTCTCTCTCTCTCTCTCTCTCGTGCAAATTCGAGTTTGTTTGCATGTTTGTTTTATTTTCGAGGCAGGTTCGCCTTTGCGAAAAGCAATGTCTTTGATTCTCCTCGTTTTCTTATGCCTCTAACCATGCCTCTGTTTCTAACTGCGAGAATCTCGCAGATTGAATTTGAGCTAAAAGTTACACTTGCTGTACAACATCCTCCAGCTCAAGCAGGCAGGTGGCAAAAGTAAACTTCAGCGGCAGTTACGTGGAGCGAAATTATTATTCTTGCCCTCTTACAAGCATGCGCTTCATACAGCACTCTCTAAACGACATTGCACCCTACTTATAAAGCAGTTCCTCGGCACGCTGGGACGTCATCATGAAAGGAAGCCACGTGGCGACACTCTGTTGCACAAAGGAACCTGGAGCGAAATGAACCGGAAACTAGACACTCAAAGCATAAAAAGAGAGGCGCGTGGAGGTCGATAGTTGCTAGCTGCAAGGCGCAAACGAGAACCTGGGGAGGGAAAGGGGGGGGGGGGGGGAGGAACAGGGGGCTTGCTCATTAGTCGGGTCAGGAGCTCCCGTGGGGCAGGTGTGAATATTGCGTCACCGAGAATATTGCGTCACCGCCTTCAATAATCATGCGCGGCTGGTTGTACCCGTAGGGATTGACAAAGAAGTCGATAGGGGCACCAAAGACGAAGTAAGCATGGGAGGAGGTAAAATGTGTATTTCGCAAGCAGGCAGGTGCGTCAATAATCACTTCAGGGAACATTAAGTCTTCTTAAAAGAGTGAGGTGTTTCACATGCGGCTTACCAATGCAGAAGTTGCTGTTGTTGCCCTTATCTTGAGGCATTGGGAATTATTTTTAGGCACCAGGGTCAATTATCTTGTGAGCTCTTCAAGTCGATATCGCTCAAGAAAGAGGAGCCAAGTGGGCGCCAATCTTGTCGCAGTTAGATGTTTACAAGAGATTGCCTGTTTTTATAGCCAAAAGATGCTTAGGTTTTTAGTAGTTCTTGCTGTCGTTTGTTTTTTGTTATTTTTGTCTTTTTTTTACTAATCTTTAATACTGTGTGGCTGGCCTTTTCCCACGTAACATGCTTTCCTATGCGCTGCTACATATGCGTAAGATTCTTTGTAAATATATACAGTTTGTTGTTGCAATACAGAAAATATATAGTTGCGAGTGAAGCACCGTCCTGTCTTTTGCACTCCCTCTGCTTATTTTGGTAAACGGCAGCTGTTCCGCTTGCTAAATTATGCCACGAATAAAATGCAGAATTGAACGAGTATCTCAATTCAACGCAATGAAGAATTCAGAAAATATCGAGTCGCTACCCAAGGGGCCCCTCACCAGGCCCCTTCGAACCTATGCACCACCTTCTGGGGATTTTATTACCTCGGGGCATTTTGTTTCGAATTGGCTCTTTATTTGAGGAGATAAAAGGAATCCAAATGTCTCGTTACCATGATGCCAGAAGGAGTGGTTCGCTAACCACATAGACACTCTCTCCCTTTACCTCGTATAAAGTCGCATCTTATTCGTATTTCCGCATCGATTCCAAAATACTGATCCCGTCTTGCGATGTCTCATGCCGGCTAGCCCTTTGCGTTCTCCGCAAGTTAAATGTACGTGCGAATGTCCACACTGTTTAGATCGTGTGTCCAGGTTAATGCTCGCTTCTCCGCATTAAGAGCATGCAAGCGGAGAAGCCCCCTTGTGCGAGTCCGCTTGTTTGGCAGAAGCCCCGTTTCAACAGTGACGTCATTGAGTACTTACATGACGTCGCAGTCAACACACTCAACTTATTATTTCTGTAAGGTACTAATTACATATATAATGTCATCTACAAGCGTTGCCGTGGCAGTGGCAGGTGCCAATAAAATAAACAAAAAGAGAGATATATATAAATGAGATGCGAAAGGCAGGAAGGTTAACCTGAAGATAGATATCCAATTTGCTACCATGCACTGGGGAAGGGATAAGGGAGACAAAAAAATTTTTTTAAATCCGGCAGATCCCACGCCCTGTGGGGATCGATATTATGCGAAGCAGTGTGCGGGGAGCCTACCAAGTTAACGAAACGACCATGGGAGCACCAAGACGTAGGCGGCTTTTTATTACCTACATGACACGCATGTCATGACATTCACGTCATGCGTTCTCAGGAGTCCCTTTGGCAACGCATGGGAGACCTTAAGGCGAAAGCCTTAGCCATGCTCATGACTATGAGTTCAACCATTGACCTTTAGCATTTTCCTTCTCGTAGTACCACATCCGAACCCATTTGAGTGGTTTTTGAGTGTTAATGTTTTTTTTTGCTGAGTCATTGTCATTTTTGCTGAGTCATGCTCATGACTATGACTTGTACCATTATCGTTTAGTGTTTCCTTGACTTAGTACCCACGTCAGAGCCCATTTGAGTGGTTTTTGAGTGTTAAACTTTTTTTGCTGAGTCATTGTCATTTTTGCTCAGTAATACTGGTGATTATGACTTCTACCACCATACTTAAGTGTTTCCTTTACTTATTAGCTACGTCAGAACCCGTTTGAGTGGTTTTTGAATGTTAATCTTTTTTCGCTGAGTCATTGTCATTTTTGCTGAGTCATGCTCATGACTATGACTTCTACCATTATCCTTTAGTGTTTCCTTCACTTAATAGCTACGTCAGAACCCATTTGAGTGGTTTTTGAGTGTTAATGTTTTTTCGCTGGGTCATTGTCATTTTAGGCGGCTGTTTTATGAGCTACATGACACGCATGTCATGACATTCATGTCATAACCTATTATTTATGTTCGTCATACACTGTTGTCACACTATGCCAATTTGGTATACCTACCAAGCTAACGATACGACCATGAGAGCACCAAGACGTAGGCGGCTAAATAGATACTGTCAAAGTGGCAAATGTTCGCCAAGAAATGCTTCGCATTTAAAAATGCAAAAGATGCCCAAAGATGTGAGCCAGGAACGAAAAATTGTTTTATAGTTTTGATACAGTCACTTAGCAAATTGCACCATTAACGTTATTTTTAGCGGGATCAAATCCCGGCCAAGGCGGCCGCATTTCGATGGGGGCGAAATGCGAAAACAGCCGTGTACTTATATTTAGGTGCACGTTAAAGAACCCCCGGTGGTCCAAATTTCCGGAGTCCCCCACTACGGCGTGCCTCATAATCAGATCGTGGTTTTGGCCCGTAAAACCCCATAATTTAATTTCAAACGTTATTTTTAGGTTATTACAGGAATGTAAAGAACAAAACATGTGCTGCAGCTAAATTGAATAAGTAAAGCAGGATGGTTTGGCAAAGATAAGCTTAAATATCGGAAAGTCGAAACCGCAATATATAACTAGTACTACAACATATATCTTTACTGTTCCAAGAAGGTCAAAAACACGAGAAAACAGTTTGGAATCTGTGACGGCACACTGATCTGCCGGCACTGAGCTTTCAGCGTGAAATCCTGGATAACGAAAATATGGCCCTCCTTTCTCTGGTTTTCACCAGTACAACTAGGCAAGTGCGTGATAGTGAACAAACTGTGACGCCCAGCGTACAAGCGAAATCGTAAAAAACTTCTAGAATTCAACGTGTGCAAGATCTGTTGTTATAATGGCGTCAATCCACATTCATCAGAAGCGGTTAGCGTTCTTGCGTCTCAATCCTGAGCATGGTGCGACGTAGTGCTCTGTTGGACACGCCGTCCTGGTGTCCCTCTCTCTATTTTTTCTCTTTTTTTGTTTTCTTTTTCTTTCTTTTTTTTTTTGTGTACTGTTTGTGGCAATCTCCATGTGTTTAGTTGCGCCGTATCGCTCAATAAAATTTCGTTGGAAACAAGCGCTTATCCGTGTCTGTCCTGTCTTTTATTGTCCCGGTTTTCCCTTCCGCGCTTCAACTTAAATCCTTACGGAAAATTTTGGGGACGCTTAAGCATCGCCTTTAAGAGTGGAACGCGACAGCATGCAAAAATCATTGGTTGCTTATCTGACTTTTTGCTCGTATATTTAAATTACAATCCGACGCTATCACCTCTGTAGGTTGTGGTTAAGTTGTACTTTACAATTTTTCTGGCGAATTTTACTTTGAGAAATTCAATTTTTGTTCACTAACACCTTGCGCCACGCGAAGGGCCTGCCCGATCGGGGTGGTTCGGAATGATGTGGTTCGGCATGATTATTTCCGCCAACGACGCCGGCGGTTACGCCGACGCCGGATTTTCTACGACGTGGGGCCCTTAACGCTGTCGCGTTAATATCAACTCGTCCGCTCTCAAGCCTTGCAAACTGTCTATGGTGGCACTACTGCCACCGAGCCCGCCACGCTACAGCACACAGGCCTTACAAGCCCCGATTCCCCTCCAACCTCAACCCCTTAACTACCCCCGTACCCGTAAAAATTGTCTCCGGCAGGACACACGCGCCCTTATCCACCGTGTGTCTGCTCCCTCCCCCTTCATCTTACTGGGGCGAAGGGAGTTGCGCTTAGCAGGCTTCGGGCCGGGGTGTCCATTACACCGGCTGTGATCTCAACGCGGAACTGGTCACGCTTGCCACTGGGTGCTACGTGTCCATACTGCTCTGTCCTCTGCGATGGCAGCAGATGCATACCACCTAATATGGACATGTACTGGTTGACCGTCGGAACGCTCGCGTCTCCTACTACAAGCTGGCCTCCGCTACAGTGGGACAACCAGCTATGACCGCTGGATACATGATAACAGATTCCACAAAACACTGCTTCAATTCATGCACAACACAGGCCTCACAGCACACATATATAATACACATAGACACATCAAGAATTATGCCCTAAGGGCAAGTCTTTATCGGAAAAAAAAATAAAAGAGAAGAATTGAAGCCTCGCTAGGCACCGCCTCCTCGTTAAACGGAGCACTCGAGGCGTAAGCGATTCTTTCGCATGCGTGAGTCCGCTCGCAGGTAAACATGTGCTGCTGCAAACTTCACTGACCAGTCAGGCACATGGAAAAGAGTTCTTGCCAAGATTAACTTGCGAAACGAGAGCATCATCGGGATGATTATCGGCATTTTAATGTGCACTAATGTGCGTGCATTATGCGTAAAACACATATGGGACCCGCATTGTTGCAAGCAATATCCTTACGCCTTCTTAAGTCACGCGTCAGCTTTAAGAAGAAAGATGAGACAGAGGGAAAGGAAGAGGAGATAGAAGCCGGTAAAATTAGTTTGAAATTGTCCGGTTTAAAACACAGCTTGAGTTTATTTTTGATGCTTGCGGGACAACCGGGCCCCTCGGTATAGCCTACGTTCTCCAACTCGTATCATTTATTGATCAATGACAGAGTATCAGAATGGCCTTGGCGATTTACACGAACGTTTTGTATGTACAGCCTCCCGCATTTTAAGCTATATCGCGCGCGAACACTATAATATGGTCCGTACGTCGTCCAGAAGGGAACATCGCATTAGACAAATCTTGCACAGGAGAGTGCTTCGTGCAGTTGTGACCAATTGTGCCGGTCTCACTGATCATCGTCGCAGAAAGGCGCTAAAATGACGCATGATGGCAACGACTGTATACAGCTATTGAGGGATATTTACCGAGAAAATACCGTTTGTGTTAAATGGTAAGGGATGAGGAGTTAGGATAAAATTGATATCAACAAGGGACTGAGACAGGGTTGCCCTTTAACCCCGCGGCTGTTTATGATGTCATAGTAAGGATGGAAATTTAGGGCGCCAGAAGGAATCTATATCGGGTTTAACCTCTCATACAAACAAGCCGACACAATAGTTGAGCAGCAGCTTCCAGGTTTATTTCATTCGGACGATATTGTGTTGCTTGCTAACAAGCAAAGTGACATGCAACGTCTAGCTGATATCTGTGGAGAAGAATGTGAGAATTAAGAAGTAAAATTTCGGGTTAAAAATCAGGTTTTATGCTATTCAATGAAAACAGTGAACAGACAGTGTTTATACAGGGCCAGGGAATACCGCGGGTAAAAGAATAGAAATACCTGGGTGTATGGATAAACGACGGCGATATATATCTGGAGACAGGAAAAAACAATAATAGCAAAAGGGAAGCGAAATGCGGCCATGATGAAGCACAGAGCGCTATGGGGATACAATAGGTACGAGGTGCTCTGGTGTATATGGAAAGGTGTAATGGTTCGAGGGCTAACATTTGGAAATGCGGTTGTTTGCTTGAAGTCAGGGGTACAATCAGGACTCGATGGCAACCGAAGGTCAGTGCGACGTCTCGCATTGGGCGCTCACGGGAAGACTACTAATGAAGCTTTGCAGCGTGATATGGGCTGGACAAATTTTGAAGTAAGGGAGGCTTAGAACAAAATAGATTTTGAAGAACGACTGAGGAAAATGGAAGCAGATGGGGTGCATCAGGGGGTGTTAAGGTTCAGGTACAGGTAAAACATTGACTCACAGTGGAGGAACAGAACTAGGAAGCTTGTCAGCAAGTATGCGACCGGTATGATTAGGAATGTGGCAACAAAGAACGTCAAACGCAAAGTAAGAGAGGCTGAGACAATGTCATGGGTGGCGGCCATGGAAAATAAACCTGCTATGACTAACTACCTCAAGGGAAAAAACTAAATCAGGAAAGATAGAATTTATGATAACTCAAAGGGAAGCTCCTTACTTTTCGAAGCCAGATCAGGATACCTTAGAACGCGTAGTTATAAAGCGAAGTACACCAAGGATGAAGACGCATGCGCTTGCTGCGGTAAAGCTAGAGAAACGGTGGAACATGCTTTGTTGGAATGTGAAGAAATCTATCCAGCTGCCAGTCTAGGCTCCTCTGACCTCCTTGAAGCCCCTGGCTTCAGGGATAGAGGGGGGAAAGTAAACATGACCACTATAGAGATTAGTAAGAGGCGATTGGAGGTTTGGTGGCAGAAAAGTAGGGAGACCTCGAACAATGGAAACGTACAGAATCAGAGTTCCCAGTAATGGTTCAAAAAGTTTGATGCTTGGCATTCTTTGTAGTTGTATGTTTTCTTAAAAATAAAGGTAGGGCATTGGGCAAAATAATAGCAAGTGCTTGGTAGCGCAACCCACCACCCCATTTCAAAGGGGACGCTCATAGCATCCATCCATCCCTCCATGGACTGCTCGCGCGATATAGCTAAACCAATGCCACCTTTAGAAGATGCCTGCCGCGTGAGCGGAGTAGCTGGTTCCTGCCCCTCTCCTCTTTCCTCCTCTCCACCGGGGTCGGCTACGTGCGCTAGCTGCGGCTGCCGCTCCAAACCTAAATCACGCGACCCTACCTCCGAGATTACAGCGGTGTTTGTTGCGATCCCAGAGGCAGGACCCCCAAGTCCCTCGTCAAGCCATTGGTCGAGCGCGAGCCAGCCTCGTAATCGTCACTTCCTCCGCGACAGGAAGCAGGGTCAGCAGCGAGCGCCGTCTCTCCGCGACTATCCTGAACTACGGGAACCTCCGCTCCAATGGGAAAACGGCATCTAGTTAAGGAGGCATTGGCTAAACATGCGGGATGCTGTACATGCGAGCTGGCTGCGGCGAATACAGAATGGCGCGCTGACCACTACTGTACGAAGTAGTGCTCAGTTAATTTCAACTATGTTAAATATGACTTTTTTGCGATATTCTCCAATATTCTCACGAAAAAGCAGAAGAATTCGCACTGAGAAAAAAATGGAGGACGCTTAAGCTTCGACTTTAAGAGTGGAACGCGATAGCTTTATCGGGACCCGTTCGCATCGGAGCGCGCAGCAGTAGGTCTGGTAGAAATGCTGGAAAAGGGGTTTGTGTTTGAGTTTCCTCGTAGCAGAATTAGGTTTTCTCGTACATTCAAATTACAATCCCACGCCGATTGGTAAACAATCCGACGGCGAATCCGACGCCGAATGGTAAAGTCGTAATTTACCATTTTCCTGACGGATTTCACTGTGAGAAATTCAATTTTTGTTCACCAAAACCTTGCACCACGTGGAGGCCCTGCGTGGCCGGGGTGTTTGGGGATGATTTTCTTCGCCACCCGCATCACACGCCGACGCCGGTTGCCGACGTTGGATTTTCTGTGACACTGGTCCTTAACGCTATCGCGTTAAAGCTTCAGCAACACTGAGCCTTTTGAGTAGAGCGTTGACAGTGAGTCTTCGCGTTGTCGTTTTTGCAGCCAAATGAACTCCGCCTCTCTGGCAGCCCTGTTTCCCCCCGCGCGCTACCTGCGCATGCGCCGTCGATAGCGATACAGCACGACAGTGGTGCCGACGTCAGGAATGTGCCTTGAGCGTCGGTATAATTTATCGCAATTTCAAAAAAAAAAAACAGAAAGAAAAAATCTGCCATTCTCCACACTCTTTGCCAAAGGGCGTACCCGTCTTCAACTCGTCGTGAACTAACTTAATTCATAAAAAGTTAGTACTTATTCTGCACGTGAAACTAAATGTGAAACTTCAAAGAAATTGGATTGAACGCGGGTGTCCTGCACATTGGCACCGCCAAGTGCTGACGTAATAGATATAATCATGTCTGAGGGCACAGTGGCGATTTAGAATGGAAACCATGTCTTAATCATCTCACGGCATATCGAAATACAGCTTCCAGGGAGTTACGCGGGAATTGATTGGTGTCAGCTACGAAGAGCGGTGCAGGAGAAGCTCGCACTACATACTATTGTTCGTACATCATCTATACAAACGACTAAAAAACATCCTCTCCATATATTAGCATATATTAGCATTTCTTGTGGTACACATTGCTATATATGATGAAAACCATCTAATATTTCGTTAATTCATGGTTACTGTGTCTTGGTTGCAATTCAGCTATGGATTCTTCAGTTGGAATACGCTGCGCATACTGCTTATTTGCTCGTGTGAATCCACGTGGATGGTGACAGTACCAAATTTTGAGCCCGCGTTACACCAACATGAACGTGTTTTATGTTGTTAAATTTTTCTCAGTTGAACTTCTAAAAACCACGCGGATGTTTACCGTGCCTTGTAGAAGCGAGATGACATTTCAATTCAGAAAGTGCCGTCAAAATGGCCAGCCTATAACACGATGCTGCTATCTTATCTCTGTGTGTAGGCCATTAAATTGATTTTACCTCAACACAAGTAAGGAAAGGTTTACGTTGTCCACGTACATAAAGATGCTGCTTTCAGCAACCAGTCTTGGTATTTAGACAAAAGGCGGCTACGGTGTTTTTTTTTTTCGCTTTCGCAATGTAGCAGTCGGTAACAGCTGGTGTCCAAATCCATCGCTTAGCGACCGGAGCTTCGGAGTAACTGAAACAGATCTCGAAGACGACGGTTCTGACGGCTGTATGCGCCGGAAGTAATTGTAGAACAAGAAACACACCGTAGCCGCCTTGTTTTCGGCATTTATTATAGACTGACTTCATAAGCTACCATATCCTTGAGCTGTCGTTGGGACTAAGGACGATATGGCGAAGAAATACTAACTTTTCCCACCACCACCCCCCCCCCCTACCACCAAAGGGGACCGAAGTAACAACTCCATTAATAATGTGTAGTTGCAAGCAGGACAAGCTATAACCACCCTAGAGTTTCCTACAATGACCACTAGAGGGAACACAGGCGCTGCGTACGTTCAGCCACCAGGTGAATGATGGTCAGTAGATGGATTTGTCTGATCTTCGTGCTTGGGGCTTCAGACGTTCTTGTGGCTTCGTTTATTACGCTTTATCTGGGCCTAAATTGGCTTAAATTTCAAAGCAATTTATGCTTTCTTTTTTTTGAGGCCGAGGGTAATAAGTCTCTGCAAGCACGCATAATCGCTGCTAATAGCAGCGGTTCCGCTTGTCCATGCGTTCGTGGCGTAATGGTTTCGATATCGGGTTTCTGTTCTAGAGGTCATGTGATCGTACCTTGGCGTCGGATAATTTGAATAATGTTATTGACTTATTTGTAACGCAGTACTTTCTTCGAAATGATCACTTTGCAAAGTATCGAAGCCATTTAAAGCCAGAAGGACGAAGTTTAGGCAAATCCGTGTACTACCCATGTACTAGCGCCACACTTCTCTCGAGTAATTGTATGAAACTCTATGATAACCACCGAGCTATCGCTTAGCCTCTGCTCTCGGCTATTCGCGCATGGTTTCTGGCGCCATGGAAGCTCTGGAAATGATGGCATCTGTCCATGTGTATCGGAGTCCACAGCAAGGAATATTGCGTCGGACGAAAATCACATTGCTCGCATCGTGAAATTGCTGTTCTTGAGAAAATGTCGGTGCGAGAAGGTGACGAAGACAGCCTGCTGCTGTCGTAGTAAACGAGTTCAGAGTCGAGGTAATCGATCAAGCTTGCTCATCATTGTTTTTTTTTTTTTTTACATGACAAAGGCCTGAATCAAGAAGTCCTGTAGAATTTACTCTGTTCGCTCTCCCGCAGAATTCTCTCTGCTCTCATTAACGTGTGTTTATACTTCTGCTTACCTTTCTTTCTTGCTCGAAAGTCCTAGCATTATCTTAGCATTATCTTTTTTGCTTCTTGTTTTCAAAATTGTTCTTATTTTATCATTCATACTGATCATACATGAAGTAATATGCCAGGCTAGGCTTAGCCGAGCTAGGCTAGGCTAGCATATCCAGGTATCAGTGCTTTTAAAGTGATAGCATTATAGTTGGACTTCACCTACTTTGGAAGTGCCGCGTTTCTCCAGCGAGAAAGCCAGCGATGTTTAACACGGCGGATCAAAGCGCTAACTCTCACAATAAGGCGAGAAACTTGCCCGTGAGGCACGTGCCAGATGTTTAAAAGAGCGACTATGGTACGAGAGAAGCATGCGCGCGCGACCGCGCATGCTCTATGCGCGGTCGCGCGCGATACTCTATATGCGTGACCGCGCATAGAGTATCGGGTCGCTGCGCTGGAAAGTAGAGGTTCTATCTCACCCTCGCTCGCGCATTTCTTTATATGATAGGCGGACTTCCATTTTCTTGGAGGTATCTAACACAAAACTCCCGGTGTGCATGAGCGTACGCGAGCGGTGTCAGAGTATGCCCGAAATTATTTAGTTTGTAAGAGATACGAGGTATAGAACCATCCGTTTAATAAACGACAGCGCGCAAGGTTTCCCCGTGATGAAGGCACACGCAGTTGTGTTCTAAATACGCCATCGCATACTTAGTTCTGGTCTAGTTTTCCTGTCTCCCACTAGCTCTTTCTGCGTTTTATTATAAAACCTGTGCAGCGTTTTACTATAGTCACTGAGGACAACAAAGACTACGGAAATATGCAGCCCATTGAAGAGCGCACAAGAGCTTAAAATGTTGCTAGAACGGCATGGCACAGATCTTCCCGGAGGACACGGAGAAATAAATATTCCGGCCTGGCGCTGACGGTAGCATAATCACGTTGCTGGGCCTAACCACTGTATAGAGACGCTCAGGTAGTATGCGAAATGAGAGTGGACAAATTGACCGCGCACTAACGCACTAATGCACGCAGCTCAACATGGGATGACGCAAAGTCACTAATTGTCATGTTACACAAACGGCTGGGACGGCGCCTTCCGCGTTACCTACACACATCACGAGTGGACTCTGAAAGCGCCATTTGGGTAATCAACTTACATAAACCAGGTAGGAACAGTGATTAGCCTGTAACTCCGTTATGCCTATTGTAGAAGTACGAAGTTATGCTTAGTGACTACAAGATTTCACGCACCTGCTGCCGTATAACTCGCCCCGTCTTAGTGGAAGCGGCATCTGTAGCAAGCATTTCGCACTGTATCCACACGGTTATTTTAACTTAAAAAAATAATAAAATAAAAAAAAAGCTTCTGTGTTGCACTTTGTGATTTATGATCGCAGAAGGCGAGTGCCGATCGATTGCATTCGGCCGCACTATACAGGGTGTTTCAGCGAACGCTTTCAAAAATTTTGAAAGGTTGCCTGTGGTAAGTAGCACAATTCTCATTAATGAGCTGTTCTACTCAAAGAGGCGGACGTTACTTGCACAATAAATTGAAATGCATAATCAACGAATCAACAAAAATTCACTTATTCAGTTTGGAACTAATTACCTGATGTCTCGTATTGCAATTTACAAATTGTAGCCATGGAGTTCGCAAGGTGGATCCACTTGGGATGAATTCTCAGGATGACACCAGTTTCGAGATAATAATTGCCGAACTTTGCGGAGAAATGTATTGGCGTTCCAGTTACTTTTGTGCCTCAATCCATAAAGCGACGTTCTGTTAAGCAAGTAATTGGAACGCCAATCGAGGTGTTTAATAGCGTGTGATGTTTTTACACACCTGTTTGAATTTTTCTCCAATTGATGGCCTCCTCTCCTGTCAGATGGTTCTCGGAAGGAGAGTATACTTGTCGGGTGAAACGCTGATAGGCGAGCAAGTCCCTTGCGATTTTAGGGTTATAATTTTGATAGGGGCTGTGGCTTGGAAGTTTTCGGAGGGGGCCAGTGTCGCTGCTCGGAAAGTTAAGGCGCGAGCCACGGCGTTTGCCCTCTCATTTCCCTCCCACCCCTGGTGTCCCGGGCACCAGAAGATCGAGTGGTGGTTGTGGAGGCGATGCTGCATTACAGCGCTAATGCCATTGGGGGACTTCTGCCTCGTAGTAGGAGGCGACATGCGGCCTGGGTGTCCGTGACGATGGTACTGTCACGTCCTCTACATTTCCCCGTGCACACAAAGGGTTGGAGGCCAGAGACTTCATCTTCATAACTTTTGACTGCTTGCCCGCATGATCTCGTTTTGTTCTCGTTAACGATGCGCGTGTGTTCTCGTTTGAGCGCCCGGATGAGCTCGATTGAGTGCCCGAATAACGGCTCTGGCTTTTGGCTCAAGGTCACTTGAAGGTCGCCGACAACGGGAGCTGAAAGAATTTCATGACTAAAATAATCTCAGTAGCGAGGCGAAGAAAACAGAGCACTGGAATGATTGTGCTTGCTCTTTTCCATGTACACCGTCCTGCGAGGAGGCACACACGGGATTATAAGTGTCTCGGCGGGCCCTTAAACGCCGACGTGTCGTTTATATTCCCACGCCATTACACAATCGACGGTATAGGAGCAAGCATGGGCGGAATTCGCATTTCGCAATCCTCACGGCACCCAGAAGCAATTGGCGCTTGTGCAATTTTTCGTAGCGCCATTGTTGGAATCGGGGATCTATTTCGGTTCACAGCGAGGGGAATGAAAGTAAGATTGCGACCCCCCCTGTGTTTGGGGGCCACTGCAATGAGACAGCGAGAGACTTACGCTGTATTTCGAGCATTTGGCATTCCGGTGATTACGATCGCACGAGCTAGTTTACGCTCCTACAGGAGCAGACCACGTTCCTCGCGTACCCCTATAATTTTCTTTAAAAAAACGTGACTTTGAGGGCTAGCTGCCCGCTTGTAGCGTACTTCTTTATTTATTAATTTTTCCCGAGTAACGATACCTCATATCTATTCTTGCTGTTCTCTTTTTCTTTCCATTTTTTGCAATTAATGCAACCTGTGGTAATTGTTTTTGTTCATATGTCCAGTACTGTATCCCTTTTGTACTGTACTGTACCATGTTATCTTTTGTGATCTGTCATTTCGTTATTAATTTCCTGTTTACTTCCCTTTTTTCTGCGTTCTGTTTATAGTTCTCTATTCCATCCTGTCTAAAGAGTATGTATAGGCATTGATGCTTTCCTTATATTCATTTGTGTACATTACATCATGATCATCAGCCCTCAAAGTCACTTTCTTTAGAAAATGATAGGGGTACTCGAGGAACGTATATAATAATGTCAAATGCTTATTATTGTGCCCAGGAAGCAATACATGGCCATCACACTGGTGTAATTAAAAATTAATACTCAGTACAAATGTGGCAGACAAAATAATGTGAGATTGAAATACATATAGAAAAACAGAAAGCAAGGAAGCGGGCGTAAAAGGGAGTTAATCATACATGATTATCTACATGTATACAATACAGGCAGAATACTTATTACATGTTGTATTTGCAGACGAGCCATAGGACATTCTCTAATGTAACATGGCCGCGCATGAAACGCAGAATGCTGCCTGGTACACTTTTGTGGCACAGAATATGGTGCATGATCAAGAAGCTTTGGACACTGTAAAATGCCATGGATAACCTTATAGAGGAATTAAAGGTCTGATCTAATGACTTGATTTTAGAGGTGTGAGTTGGTGTATATTTGAGTGGGCTGGTGTATGGTCACCAGAATGACAAGAAAGGTGCTTGGAATATAAATTTATTCTGGATGCGCTCAACTTGGGCAGAATAATATTTGAATGTTCCACTTCAAACTACCGAGGCATACTTTAGTAGTGGAAGGCACACAGTAGAATACAATTTCAGAAAGGCAGCAGGGGAGTGGAAGTCATTCGATATACGACAAACAATACCAAGAGCGCGAAGGACCCGTTGTTTGAAATATTTAGTATTTGAGGATAAGCATAGCGCCTTCGTCAAACTACACACCAAAATCTTTCATTTCATTGACCCACGGCAATGGAGCATCCCAAAGAGTGTATGAAAATCTTACATTTTCCGCGTATAACTTAATACGATAGTTTTGGAAGCCTGTAAGAGTAACTTATTGCATCTGCACCAGTTTGAGAGTAATAAATACTTTTTAGAGGTCAATGCAGTATTGAACACTGTTTACAGTCTTAAATAGTTTTAGTTCTTCAGCATAGAGAAGAAATGAAGAGTGTTGAATTCCTGACGAAATGTGATTTATAAACAGTGGGATGAGATGAGGGCCAAGGACGGATCCTTGAGCCACTCCGCTACTGACCTCATAGCTAACAGAGGTCTGTTCATTGATTCAATGAGGCACGACCTATTGCTTATCTATTTAGATACCGTGGCAGTGACTGTAGAAGGCATGCTCATTTGCGTGAGCTTTGTAATAGAAGCTGATGGCAAACTACCTCAAATGCTTCACTTAGCTCAAAGTAAAGAGTTTCCAATTGGGCCCCAGCAATGAGCCCACTGGAAGAATGGGTCACACTGGAACGTTTAGACAACACCTATTCGACCGTTTAGGCAACGTCATGGCTGCTGTTTAATCTCTATCTGGTTCAGAATATAGGTTGCCGGTTGGTTAACTCTGGTGTATTCATTTCTTAGAGTAATAATAATTGTTACCTGGTTTTACTCGACGGGAGGAAACGTTACTGTGCCGCCTGCGACTAGAAGTTACTTTCACAAACGCCTACTCATTCCTAAATGGAATGGCAGGACATCCCAATTGCAGCCCATGTGGTGTTGGAGAAACAATCAAACATCTCCTGTTGACTGCCCAACATACACAGATGAGAGATTGCCCTTCGGACACCTTTGGGGCACTTCGATGACAGGCCTTTCACAAAAGAGAAGATCATAAAAACGCATTTAAGCTGAAGGGTTCTGGTCTACGCATATTTGTGAGGACTTGTCACACAACGTACGATTTGTCAGAGGAATGTTATGGGAGGGAACCAGAACTTTTTCAAACAGCGGCTCCTCTGAGCGCGTAATATATGACCACGCGTTTATCAATAATGTCTGTTACAAGTCGGATGCACATACTAACACGTCTGTGAAGTCTGATAATCGGGACATGAGGACATCATCTTAGGCTTCTGTTTCTAAGGCTGGATGACGTCCCCGTTACTTACCTGACAACCTCCGTATTTTAAATAATAATGCCAGAAGTTTAGACGACAAATTTTGCGACTTCTTTTCATTAACTTTGTACTACTTCCCCCAAATCATCGGTGTATCGGAAACGAGGTTTGATAGAGTATTTGAAATGCTAAGTATCGCTACCAGGCTTAAAAATGTTATAAGAGCCGATTTAACACAAGATAGAGATGGTGGCGTTGCTTTTGTATTACGCTCTAACTGAAGTTATCTGTACTAGATGCCTCTTCTCAAACAGAGTTGGTTTGTGTATAGTTTATTAGAGTTTATGACTTTTATTGGTGTCGTTTACCGTCCACCTAGCTTGTCTGCGGACACTTGTCTCATTAAAGCTCTCGTCAAGAAATTGGGCTGCATGCCCCAGATCTAATATGTATGGGTGACATAAAGCTCTC
>NC_051161.1:83951134-83991134 GCF_013339745.2 Dermacentor silvarum
TTAACCTACGCCATTATACTGACGCTAGGTTCCCCAGGATAGTACTACTTTACGCGATAAAGTTTACTCCGAGGCCATGTATACCAGCGCGTATACCAGCGCGTATACGTCTTGTGTAGAGGGATACTGATAGCACGGGCGTCGTAGCCAGAGGCGGGTAGCGGGTACTTGTGCATTAGGCTTGCATAATCCATGGTATCTTTACGGTGAACAATATCAGTGCTTTCACACTGATAGCGTTCATTTATAACCATGGGTTGCAACCATCTTCGGCCAGCTGCATGCATCTGATATGGCCGGCACACATCTGCCAGGCGTCTGTATATATGTAGATAATCACGTTGTACGATTAACTCCATTTCATCCCCGCTTCCTCGTTTTCGGTTTCCCTAGTTGTTTCTCTATTTCACATTGTTTTGTCTACCGCATTTGTCTGCTCTGTACGATTTGTCTCTTGTATTACTCTTTTAAGTGCACCAGTACGAAGGCTCCGGGGCCGTTCCTGGGCACAAGAATAAACATTTGATTTATGATTCTTGTTAATCGTACTATAGTACTACTACTGCTAATAATGATAATAATAACAACATGTCCGTTTGTACATTGTCAGTGGGCTGTCCAACCTATTTTCACTCATTATTGTTATCATTATTACTATTATTATTGTTATTATTATTAAAGGAGGCATATTCAACTCATGATGGTGTCTGGTGGATGTAGCTGTTGAGTGGAGTAAATCGTGAAGATTTATACAGACTACAGGAAAACTTCAAAGATTCGACGTGACGACGAGTGGCAGGCTGAAGTTTGTGAAGATCGGAGCTAAGGTGAAAAATACTTGTCGTAGTGACGATAAATGAACAGACTGGACAGACTCTATCTTGTCCATATCAGGGCCCGTATTCACAAAAAAAGTTCGTACGCTAAAAGCGTTTGTGCCCGCGAAGAGCGATGTGGGACATATTATTAGCGAAGGCGATCAGACAATGAAAAGAGCACTTACGAAGGAGAAGCTTTGTGTATTCGGCCCCAGATGTTTAGTGTTGGTTCCATACGACAGAGCCATACTCGAGTTACGGGATGAACTAGTGTTTTATAGCTGAGGAGCCTTGTGTTAGAAGGGGCCAAACGCAGATATCCTAGCTTTTTCAGCGCTCAGTTGCACATTGGTTCAATGTGATGTGACCAAGGCAGATCCTTCGAGATTATAAGACCAAGACCAGTATTTATACTGCGATACATTTCCTAGAGGAGAACCATTAAGCGAATAGGTGAAATAATATGGGAAAGAGTGTTTAGTAAATGAAATAGAAACAGTGTTTCGGAAATTATTTCGCATCTGCCAAGCCTGACACCATGAGTTCAGTGATGCAAATGAATCGTTAAGGATGCCGTGATCATTAGGTGTTTTAATCGTGTGGTACAAAACACAATCATCAGGGTACAATGGGATTTTAACGGCAATGTTACGTGGTAAATTATTTATATAAATTAAAAGCAAAAGCAGACCTAAGATTGAGCCTTCAGGAATGCCAGATGTTACACTGGAAATAGCGGATCGGAAATATTGTAAGAATAGACATTGAGACCAATGGGAGAGAAAAGCAGCAATCCAGTTCTCTAATGCATGGTTGTGGTGGATAACGAAGAGCTTTTTCAAGAGTTTAGAGTGTGGCAACAGTGTAGAATGCTTTCGAAAAATCGATAAATATTGTCCTCAAGAGGAGCGTCGATGAAGAAGACGTCAATTGTCAATTTGATCACCTACGTCTGCAGCCTGGATGATATCATGAGTGAATTACCTAAGTTGGGTAATGGTGATATAACCACGTCGAAAGCCATGTTGAGCTTCAGATTACACATTATTTGTCTCCAGAAACTCAATGATATGTTCATATATTATGTGTTCTAGTATCTTACATGAATGAGATATAAGAGAGATATGGGTCTATATTTCAATAAGGACTGTTTGTTCTTTGATTTCTGCAGTGAAAGAACTTTAGCAGATGTCCAGGCTGGAGGTACGACAGACGTTGAAAGATATTTCTGGACAACAGTATTTAAGTAACAACTAGTCCATAATGAGTATCGTGAGAAAAACGCGTTGTTCATACTGTCGTGTCTACCTTTTTGGAATCAAGATGTAAATTAATATGTAACAAACCCTGGTTTGAAACAGCAATATTATTAACAGAACTATGTGTCTGTTCAGTAAAAGAAGGAATTACGAAGTTATCATTGGTAAAAACAGATTTAAAATAAGTATTAAATGCAGCACTAATAATACGATCGAGTATCGCTTGTTACTGTGTCATTTACTGCAAAGGAATCAGGGGTAGATTACTTAGGCAGAACAGCCCTCCTGAACTTTCGAGGATTTTTTGAGCCAACGCTTAAATGCTACTTGGAAATAAAAATCACATGCTAAATTAGTTTCACTTCGAAGATCCTCCTTTAGAGCAAGAAACTGAGCAATACGAACAGTATCACCAACACGTTTAGGATGCCGCGCAAGCGGCCAAATCGGCGCGACAGATGTAATATTTCCCGAGTAACCCAAGGAAGCTCTGTATTTGTTTTTTTTAACAGGCCAAAACGCACAATGCACATTTTAACAGGATCACTGAAAAAATTGGTTAAAGCATGGACGTCATCGGAAAGACACAAACCAATTCAAATTTACTAAAAGAAGTGCTAAGTACATCAATTGCACTAACATCCTCAGCATGACTTATATCCCGAAAAGTAGACTAAATTTATCGGGCTCTTGGCACATAACAATAAATGGATGCAAAAAACGCCTCATGATCAGATATGCCATCAACGTCAATACATTCGTAACCATAATTGCACACCCGAGGGTTGAAAAAGATCATATCGAAAATCGCCATACCTCTAGTGACATGACTGACTGTTTGCTTTAAGCCGGAAGTCAATGAAAAGTTAAATGTTTCTCTGCAGAATTGGGAATCAATGGGAATCATTGGGAAACGACGGCCAGTGTATATTGAGAGCTTTATGGTCACCCATACATATTAGATCTGGGGCATGCAGCCCAATTTCTTGGACTAGAGCATTTAATGAGACCAAAGGGTCCGCAGACAAGCTAGGTGGACGGTAAACGACACCACCAACAAAAGTCATCAACTCTAAATAAACTATACACCAAACCAACTCTGTTTGAGAAGAGGCATCTAGTACAGATAACTTCAAGTTAGAGCGTAAATACAAAGCAACGCCACCATCTCTATCTTGTGTTAAATCGGCTCTTATAACATTTCTAAGCCTGGTAGCGATACTTCAGCATTTCAAATATCTCTATCAAACCTAGTTTCCGATACACCGATGATTTGGGGGAAGTAGGACAAAGTTAATGAAAAGAAGTCGCAAAATTTGTCGACTAAACTTCTGGCATTATTATTTAAAATACGGAGGTTGTCAGGTAAGTAACGGGGACGTCATCCAGCCTTAGAAACAGAAGCCTAAGATGATGTCCTCATGTCCCGATTATCAGACTTCACAGATCGTGTTAGTATGTGCATCGACTTGTAACACACATTATTGATAAACGCGTGGTCATATATTACGCTCGCAGAGGAGCCGCTGTTAGAGAAAGTTCTGGTTCCCTCCATAACATTCCTCTGACAAATCGTACGTTGTGTGACAAGTCCTCACATATGCGTAGACCAGAACCCTTCAGCTTAAATGCGTTTTTAATGATCTTCTCTTTTGTGAAAGGCCTGTCATCGAAGTGCCCCAAAGGTGTCCGAAGGGCAATACTCTCATCTTTGTATGTTGGGCAGTCAAACAGGAGATGTTTGATTGTTTCTCCAACACCACATGGGCTGCAATTGGGATTGTCTGCCATTCCATTTAGGAATGAGTAGGCGTTTGTGAAAGTAACTTCTAGTCGCAGGCGGCACAGTAACGTTTCCTCCCGTCGAGTAAAACCAGGTAACAATTATTATTACTCTAAGAAAATGGAATACACCAGAGTTAACCAACCGGCACCTATATTCCGTGAAGCTCAGATATGAGATTAAACAGCAGCCAGTGACGGTTGCCTAAACGGGTCCGAATAGGTGTTGTCTAAACGTTCCAGTGTGACCCATTCTTCACGTGGGCTACATTGCTGGGGCCAATTGGAAACTCTTTACTTTGAGCTAAGTGAAGCATTTGAGGTAGTTTGCCATCAGCTTCTATTACAAAGCTCACGCAAATGAGCATGCCTTCTACAGTCACTGCCACGGTATCTAAATACATAAGCAATAGGTCGTGCCTCATTGAATCAATGAACAGACCTCTGTTAGCTATGAGGTCAGTAGCGGAGTGGCTCAAGGATCCGTCCTTGGCCCTCATCTCATCCCACTGTTCATAAATCACATTTCGTCAGGAATTCAACACTCTTCATTTCTTCTCTATGCTGAAGAAGTAAAACTATTTAAGACTGTAAACAGTGTTCAATACTGCATTGACCTCTAAAAAGTATTTGTTACTCTCAAACTGGTGCAGATGCAATAAGTTACTCTTACAGGCTTCCAAAACTATCGTATTAAGTTATACGCGGAAAAACTCTATGTAAGATTTTCATACACTCTTTGGGATGCTCCATTGCCGTGGGTCAATGAAATGAAAGATTTTGGTGTGTAGTTTGACAAAGGCGCTATGCTTATCCTCAAATACTAAATATTTCAAACAACGTGTCCTTCGCGCTCTTGGTATTGTTTGTCGTATATCGAATGACTTCCACTCCCCTGCTGCCTTTCTGAAATTGTATTCTACTGTGTGCCTTCCACTACTAAAGTATGCCTCGGTAGTTTGAAGTGGAACATTCAAATATTATTCTGCCCAAGTTGAGCGCATCCAGAATAAATTTATATTCCAAGCACCTCTCTTGTCATTCTGGTGACCATAGTCCAGCCCACTCAAATATACATCAACTCACACCTCTAAAATCAAGTCATTAGATCAGACCTTTAATTCCTCTATAAGGTGATCCATGGCATTTTACACTGTCCAAAGCTTCTTGATCATGCACCATATTCTGTGCCACAAAAGTGTACCAGGCAGCATTCTGCGTTTCATGCGCGGCCATGTTACATTAGAGAATGTCCTATGGCTCGTATGCAAATAAAACATGTAATAAGTATTTTGCCTGTATTGACGTATTTCAAAGTTTATTCCCTGTGTTTTGTATACATGTAGATAATCATGTATGATTAACTCCCTTTTACGCCCGCTTCCTTGCTTTCTGTTTTTCTATATGTATTTCAATCTCACATTATTTTGTCTACCACATTTGTCCTGAGTATTAATTTTTAATTACACCAGTGTGATGGCTCCATATTGCTTCCTGGGCACAATAATAAACATTTGACATTATTATATACGTTCCTCGAGTACCCCTATCATTTTCTAAAAAAAGTGACTTTGACGGCTGATGGTCATGATGTAATGGACACAAATGAATATAAGGAAAGCATCAATGCCTATACATACTCTTTAGACAGGATGGAATAGAGAGCTATAAACAGAACGCAGAAAAAAGGGAAGTAAACAGGAAATTAATAACGAAATGACAGATCACAAAAGATAACGTGGTACAGTACAGTATAAAAGGGATACAGTACGGACATGTGAACAAAAACAATTACCACAGGTTGCATTAATTACAAAAATTGGAAAGAAAAAGAGACAGAAAGAATAGATATGAGGTATCGTTACTCGGGAAAAATTAAATAAATAAAAAGTACGCTACAAGCGGGCAGCTAGCCCTCAAAGTCACGTTTTTTTAAAGAAAATTATAGGGGTACGCGAGGAACGTGGTCTGCTCCTGTAGGAGCGTAAACTAGTTCGTGCGATCGTAATCACCGGAATGCCAAATGCTCGAAATACAGCGTCAGTCTCTCGCTGTCTCATTGCAGTGGCCCCCAAACACAGGGGGGGGGGGGGGTCGAAATCTTACTTTCATTCCCCTCGCTGTGAACCGAAATAGATCCCCGATTCCAACAATGGCGCTACGAAAAATTGCACAAGCGCCAATTGCTTCTGGGTGCCGCGAGGATTGCGAAATGCGAATTCCGCCCACGCTTGCTCCTATACCGTCGATTGTGTAATGGCGTGGGAATATAAACGACACGTCGGCGTTTAAGGGCCCGCCGAGACACTTATAATCCCGTGTGCGCCTCCTCGCAGGACGGTGTACATGGAAAAGAGCAAGCACAATCATTCCAGTGCTCTGTTTTTCTTCGCCTCGCTACTGAGATTATTTTAGTCATGAAATTCTTTCAGCTCCCGTTGTCGGCGACCTGCAAGTGACCTTGAGCCAAAAGCCAGAGCCGTTATTCGGGCACTCAATCGAGCTCATCCGGGCGCTCAAACGAGAACACACGCGCATCGTTAACGAGAACAAAACGAGATCATGCGGGAAAACAGTCAAAAGTTATGAAGATGAAGTCTCTGGCCTCCAACCCTTTGTGTGCACGGGGAAATGTAGAGGACGTGACAGTACCATCGTCACGGACACCCAGGCCGCATGTCGCCTCCTACTACGAGGCAGAAGTCCCCCAATGGCTGTAGCGCTGTAATGCAGCATCGCCTCCACAACCACCACTCGATCTTCTGGTGCCCGGGACACCAGGGGTGGGAGGGAAATGAGAGGGCAAACGCCGCGGCTCGCGCCTTAACTTTCCGAGCAGCGACACTGGCCCCCTCCGAAAACTTCCAAACCACAGCCCCTATCAAAATTATAACCCTAAAATCGCAAGGGACTTGCTCGCCTATCAGCGTTTCACCCGACAAGTATACGCTCCTTCCGAGAACCATCTGACAGGAGAGGAGGCCATCAATTGGAGAAAAATTCAAACAGGTGTGTAAAAACATCACACGCTATTAAACACCTCGATTGGCGTTCCAATTACTTGCTTAACAGAACGTCGCTTTATGGATTGAGGCACAAAAGTAACTGGAACGCCAATACATTTCTCCGCAAAGTTCGGCAATTATTATCTCGAAACTGGTGTCATCCTGAGAATTCGTCCCAAGTCGATCCACCTTGCGAACTCCATGGCTACAATTTGTAAATTGCAATACGAGACATCAGGTAATTAGTTCCAAACTTAATAAGTGAATTTTTGTTGATTCGTTGATTATGCATTTCAATTTATTGTGCAAGTAATGTCCGCCTCTTTGAGTAGAACAGCTCATTAATGAGAATTGTGCTACTTACCACAGGCAACCTTTCAAAATTTTTGAAAGCGTTCGCTGAAACACCCTGTATAGTGCGGCCGAATGCAATCGATCGGCACTCGCCTTCTGCGAACATAAATCACAAAGTGCAACACAGAAGCTTTTTTATTTAATATTTTTTTTTCAAGTTAAAAATAACCGTGTGGATACAGTGCGAAATGCTTGCTACAGATGCCGCTTCCACTAAGACGGGGCGAGTTATACGGCAGCAGGTGCGTGAAATCTTGTAGTCACTAAGCATAACTTCGTACTTCTACAATAGGCCTAACGGAGTTACCGGCTAATCACTGTTCCTACCTGGTTTATGTAAGTTGATTACCCAAATGGCGCTCTCAGAGTCCACTCGTGATGTGTGTAGGTAACGCGGAAGGCGCCGTCCCAGCCGTTTGTGTAACATGACAATTAGTGGCTTTGCGTCATCCCATGTTGAGCTGCGTGCATTAGTGCGTTAGTGTTCGGTCAATTTGTCCACTCACATTTCGCATACTACCTGAGCGTCTCTATACAGTGGTTAGGCCCAGCAACGTGATTATGCCACCGTCAGCGCCAGGCCGGAATATTTATTTCTCCGTGTCCTCCAGGAAGATCTGTGCCATGCCGTTCTGGCAACATTTTAAGCTCTTGTGCGCTCTTCAATGGGCTGAATATTTCCATAGTCTTTGTTGTCCTCAGTGACTATAGTAAAACGCTGCACAGGTTTTATAATAAAACACAGAAAGAGCTAGTGGGAGACAGGAAAACTAGACCAGAACTAAGTATGCGATAGCGTATTTAGAACACAACTGCGTGTGCCTTCATCACGGGGAAACCTTGCGCGCTGTCGTTTATTAAACGGATGGTTCTATACCTCGTATCTTTTACAAACTAAATAATTTCGGGCATACTCTGACACCGCTCGCGTACGCTGATGCACACCTGGAGTTTTGTGTTAGATACCTCCAAGAAAATTGAAGTCCGCCTATCATATAAAGAAATGTGCGAGCGAGGGTGAGATAGAACCTCTATTTTCCAGCGCAGCGACCCGATACTCTATGCGCGGTCACGCATAGAGTATCGCGCGCGACCGCGCATAGAGCATGTGCGGTCGCGCGCGCATGCTTCTCTTGTACCATAGTCGCTTTTTGAAACATCTGGCACGTGCCTCACGGGCAAGTTTCTCGCCTTCTTGTGAGAGCTAGCGCTTTGATCCGCCGTGTTAAACATCGCTGGCTTTCTCGCAGGAGAAACGCGGCACTTCCAAAGTAGGTGAAGTCCAACTATAATGCTATCACTTTAAAAGCGCTGATACCTGGATATGCTAGCCTAGCCTAGCTCGGCTAAGCCTAGCCTGGCATATTACTTCATGTATGATCAGTATGAATGATAAAATAAGAACAATTTTGAAAACAAGAAGCAAAAAAGATAATGCTAAGATAATGCTAAGACTTTCGAGCAAGAAAGAAAGGTAAGCAGAAGTATAAACGCACGTTAATGAGAGCAGAGAGAATTCTGCGGGAGAGCAAACAGAGTAAATTCTACAGGACTTGATTCAGGCCTTTGTCATGTAAAAAAAAAAAACAATGATGAGCAAGCTTGATCGATTATCCTCGACTCTGAACTCGTTTACTACGACAGCAGCAGGCTGTCTTCGTCATCTTCTCGCACCGACATTTTCTCAAGAACAGCAATTTCACGATGCGGGCAATGTGATTTTCGTCCGACGCAATATTCCTTGCTGTGGACTCCGACACACATGGACAGATGCCATCATTCCCAGAGCTTCCATGGCGCCAGAAACCATGCGCGAATAGCCGAGAGCAGAGGCTAAGCGATAGCTCGGTGGTTATCATAGAGTTTCATACAATTACTCGAGAGAAGTGTGGCGCTAGTACATGGGTAGTACATGGATTTGCCTAAACTTCGTCCTTCTGGCTTTAAATGGCTTCGATACTTTGCAAAGTGATCATTTCGAAGAAAGTACTGCGTTACAAATAAGTCAATAAACATTATTCAAATTATCCGACGGCAAGGTACGATCACATGACCTCTAGAACAGAAACCCGATATCGAAACCATTACGCCACGAACGCATGGAGAAGCGGAACGGATGCTATTAGCAGCGATTATGCGTGCTTGCAGAGACTTATTACCCTCGGCCTCAAAAAAAAAAAAGAAAGCATAAATTGCTTTGAAATTTAAGCCAATTTAGGCCCAGATAAAGCGTAATAAACGAAGCCACAAGAACGTCTGAAGCCCCAAGCACGAAGATCAGACAAATCCATGTACTGACCATCATTCACCTGGTGGCTGAACGTACGCAGCGCCTGTGTTCCCTCTAGTGGTCATTGTAGGAAACTCTAGGGTGGTTGTGGCTTGTCCTGCTTGCAACTACACATTATTAATGGAGTTGTTACTTCGGTCCCTTTTGGTGGTAGTGGTGGCAAAAGTTAGTATTTCTTCGCCATATCGTCCTTAGTCCAGACGACAGCTCAAGGATATGGTAGCTTATGAAGTCAGTCTATAATAAATGCCGAAAACACGGCGGCTACGACTTGTTTCTTGTTCTACAATTACTTCCGGCGCATACAGCCGTCAGAACCGTCGTCTTCGAGATCTGTTTCAGTTACTGCGAAGAAGTGGTCGCTAAGCGCTGGATTTAGACACCAGCTGTTACCGACTGCTACATTACGAAAGCGAAAAAAAAAACATATTTTTTTTTTGTCTAAATACTAAGACTGGTTGCTGAAAGCAGCATCTTTATGTACGTGGACAACGTAAACGTTACCTTACTTGTGTTGAGGTAAAATCAATTTACTGGCCTACACACAGATATAAGATAGCAGCATCGTGTTATAGGCGGCCATTTTGACGGCGCTTTCTGAATTTAAATGTCATCTCGCTTCTACAAGGCACGGTAAACATCCGCGTGGTTTTTAGAAGTTCAACTGAGAAAAATTTAACAACATAAAACACGTTCATGTTGGTGTAACGCGGGCTCAAAATTTGGTACTGTCACCATCCACGTGGATTCACAGGAGCAAATAAGCAGTATGCGCAGGATATTCCAACTGAAGAATCCATAGCTGAATTGCAAGCAAGACACAGTAACCGTGAAGTAACGACATATTAGATGGTTTTCATCATATATAGCAATGTGTTCCACAAGAAATGTTAATATATATATATATATATATATATATATATATGGACAGGATGTTTTTTAGTATAGATCATGTACGAACAGTAGTATGCAGTGCGAGCTTCTCCTGCACCGCTCTTCGTAGCTGACACCAATCAATTCACGCGTAACTCCCTGGAAGCTGTATTTCGAATCTTCGATATGCCGTGAGGTGATTAACAGATGGTTTTCGATTCTAAATCGCCACTGTGCCCTCAGACATGATTATATCTATTACGTCAGCACTTGGCGGTGCCAATATGCAGGACACCCGCGTTAAATCTGAGTTCTTTGAAGTTTCGCATTTAGTTTCACGTGCGGAATAACTACTAAACTTTTTATGAATTAAGTTAGTTCACGACGAGTTGAAGACGCGTACGCCCTTTGGCAAAGAGTGTGGAGAATGGCAGGTTTTTTCTTTCTTCTTTTTGAAATTGCGATAAATTATACCGACGCTCAAGGCACATTCCTGACGTCGGCACCACTGTCGTGCTGTATCGCTATCGACGGCGCATGCGCAGGTAGCGCGCGGAGGGAAACAGGGCTGCCAGAGAGGCGGAGTTCATTTGGCTGCAAAAACGACAACGCGAAGACACACTGTCAACGCTCTACTCAAAAGGCTCATTGTTGCTGAAGCTTTAACGCGATAGCGTTAAGGACCAGTGTCACAGAAAATCCAACGTCGGCAACCGGCGTCGGCGTGTGATGCGGGTGGCGAAGAAAATCATCCCCAAACACCCCGGCCACGCAGGCCCTCCACGTGGTGCAAAGTTTTGGCGAACAAAAATTGAATTTCTCACAGTGAAATTCGTAAGGAAAATGGTAAATTACGACTTTACCATTCGGCGTCGGATTCGCCGTCGGATTGTTTACCAATCGGCGTGGGATTGTAATTTGAATGCACGAGAAAACCTAATTCTGCTACGAGGAAACTCAAACACAAACCCCTTTTCCAGCATTTCTACCACTGCGCGTTCCGATGCGAACGGGTCCCGATAAAGCTATCGCGTTCCACTCTTAAAGGCGAAGCTTAAGCGTCCTCCAATTTTTTTCTCAGTACGAATTGTTCTGCTTTTTCAGGAGAATATTGGAGAATATCGCAAAAAAGTCATATTTAACATAGTTGAAATTAACTGAGCACTACTTCGTACAGTAGTGGTCAGCGCGCCATTCTGTATTCGCCGCAGCCAGCTCGCATGTACAGCATCCCGCATGTTTAGCCAATGCCTCCTTAACTAGATGCCTGCCGCGTCGCTTGTTGTTCAGGATAGTCGCGGAGAGACGGCGCTCGCTGCCGACCCTGCTTCCTGTCGCGGAGGAAGTGACGATTACGAGGCTGGCCCGCGCTCGACCAATGGCTTGACGAGGGACCGGGGGTCCTGCCTCTGGGATCGCAACAAACACCGCTGTAATCTCGGAGGTAGGGTCCCGTGATTTAGGTTTGGAGCGGCAGCCGCAGTTCGCGCACGTAGCCGACCCCGGTGGAGAGGAGGAAAGAGGAGAGGGGCAGGAACCAGCTACTCCGCTCACGTGGCAGGCATGTTCTAAAGGTGGCATTGGTTTAGCTATATCGCGCGAGCGTCCATGGATGGATGGATGGATGCTATGAGCGTCCCCTTTGAAATGGGGTGGTGGGTTGCGCTACCAAGCCCCTGCTATTATTTTGCCCAATGTCCTACCTTTATTTTTAAGAAAACATACAACTACAAAGAATGCCAAGCATCAAACTTTTTGAACCATTACTGGGAACCCTGATTCTGTACGTTTCCATTGTTCGAGGTCTCCCTACTTTTCTGCCACCAAACCTCTAACCGCCTCTTACTAATCTCTATAGTGGTCATGTTTACTTTCCCCCCTCTATTCCTGAAGCCAGGGGCTTCAAGGAGGTTAGAGGAGCCTAGACTGGCAGCTGGATAGATTTCTTCACATTCCAATAAAACATGGTCTATCGTTTCCCTATAGCTTTACCGCAGCAAGCGCATGCCTCTTCATCCTTGGTGTACTTCGCTTTATAACTACGCGTTCTAAGGCATCCTGATCTCGCTTCGAAAAGTAAGGAAGGAGCTTCCCTTTGAGTTATCATAAATTGTATCTTTCCTGATTTCGTTTTTTCCCTTGAGATAGTTAGTCATAGCAGGTTTATTTTCCATTGCCGCCACCCATGACATTGTCTCAGCCTCTCTTACTTTGCGTTTGACGTTCTTTGTTGCCATAGTCCTAATCATACCGGTCGCATACTTGCTGGTAAGCTTCCTAGTTCGTTTCCTCCACTGTGAGTCAATGTTTTGCCTGTACAAATACCTGAACACCCCCACCCTCTCTCTCTCTCTCTTGCACCCCATCTACTTTCTTTCATATTCCTCAGTCATTCTTCAAAATCAATTTTACTCTGAGCCTCCCTTACTTCAAAATTTGTCCAGCCCATATGACCCTGCACAGCTTCATTAGTAGTCTTCCCGTGAGCGCACAACGTGAGGCGTCCCACTGACCTTAGGTTGCCATCGAGTCCTGATTGTACGCCTGACTTCAAGCAAACAACCGCATTTCCAAATGTAAGCCCTGGAACCATTACACCTTTCCACATTCCCCGGAGCATCTCGTACCTGTTGTATCCGCATAGCGCTCTGTGCTTCATTATGGCCACAATTGCTATTATTGTTTTTTCCTGTGTCTCCAGATCTCTATATCGTCTTCGTTTATCCATATACCAAGATATCTGTATTCTTTTACCCGAGGTATTCCCTGGCCCTGTATTAACACTTTCTGTTCACTGTTTTCATTGAATACCATAAAACCTGGTTTTTTAACCCTAAATTTTACTTCTAAATTCTCACAGATATCAGCTAGACGTTGCATGTAACTTTGCTTGTTAGCAACCAACACACTATCGTCCGCATAAAATAAACCTGGAAGCTTCTGCTCAACTATTGTGCCGGCTTGTTTGTATGAGAAGTTAAACCCGATATAGATTCCTTCTGGCGCCCTAAATTTCCATCCTTACCATGTACATCATAAACAGCGGCGGGCATAAAGGGCAACCCTGTCTCAGTACCTTGTTGATATCAACTTTATCCTAACTCCTCATCCCTTACCATTTAACCCAAACGGTATTTTCTCGGTAAATTTCCCTCAATAGCTGTATACAGTCGTTGCCATCACGCGTCATTTTAGCGCCTTTAAGCGGCGATGATCAGTGAGATCGGCATAAGTGTTCTCAAGTGCACGAAGCGCTCTCCTCTGCAAGAGTCGTCTAATGCGATGTTCCCTTCTGGACGACGTACGACCATATTATAGTGTTCGCGCGCGATATAGCTTAAAATGCGGGAGGCTGTACATACAAAACTTTCGTGTAAATCGCCAAGGCCATCTTGATACTCTGTCATTGATCAATAAATGATACGAGTTGGAGAACGTAGGCTATACCGAGGGGCCCGGTTGTCCCGCAAGCATCAAAAATAAACTTCAGCTGTGTTTTAAACCGGACATTTTCCAAACTAATTTTACCGGCTTCTATCTCCTCTTCCTTTCCCTCTGTCTCATCTTTCTTCTTAAAGCTCACGCGTGACTTAAGAAGGCGTAAGGATATTGCTTACAACAATGCGGGTCCCATGTGTCTTACGCATAATTCACGCACATTAGTGCACATTAAAATGCGGATAATCATCCCGCTGGTGCTGTCGTTTCGCAAGTTAATCTTGGCAAGAACTCTTTTCCATGTGCCTGACTGGTCAGTGAAGTTTGCAGCAGCACATGTTTACCTGCGAGCGGACTCACGCATGCGAAAGAATCGCTTACGCCTCGAGTGCTCCGTTTAACGAGGAGGCGGTGCCTAGCGAGGCTTCAATTCTTCTGTTTTATTTTTTTTCCGATAAAGACTTGCCTTTAGGGCATAATTCTTGATGTGTCTATGTGTATTATATATGTGTGCTGTGAGACCTGTGTTGTGTATGAATGGAAGCAGTGTTTTGTGGAATCTGTTATGTATCCAGCGGTCATACCTGGTTGTCACACTGTATATAGCGGAGGCCGGCTTGTAATAGGAGACGCGAGCGTTCCGACGGTCAACCAGTACATGTCCATATTAGGTGGTATGCATCTGCTGCCATCGCAGGGACAGAGCAGTATGGACACGTAGCACCCAGTGGCAAGCGCGACCAGTTCCGCGTTGAGATCACAGCCGGTGTAATGGACACCCCGGCCCGAAGCCTGCTAAGCGCAACTCCCTCCGCCCCAGTAAGGTGAAGGGGGAGGGAGCAGACACACGGTGGGATAAGGGCGCGTGTGTCCTGCCGGAGACAATTTTTACGGGCACGGGGGTGGTTAAGGGGTTGAGGTTGGAGGGGAATCGGGGCTTGTAAGGCCTGTGTGCTGTAGCGTGGCGGGCTCGGTGGCAGTAGTGCCACCATAGACAGTTTGCAAGGCTTGAGAGCGGACGAGTTGATATTAACGCGACAGCGTTAAGGGCCCCACGTCGTAGAAAATCCGGCGTCGGTGTAAGCGCCGGCGTCATTGGCGGAAATAATCATGCCGAACCACATCACTCCGAACCACCCCGACCGGGCAGGCCCTTCGCGTGGCGCAAGGTGTTAGTGAACAAACATTGAATTTCTCAAAGTAAAATCCGTCAGAAAAATCGTAAAGTACGACTTAACTACAACCTACACAGGTGATAGTGTCGGATTGTAATTTAAATATATGAGAAAAATGTCAGATAAGCAACCAATGATTTTTGCATGCTATCGCGTTCCACTCTTAAAAGCGATGCTTAAGCGTCCCCAAAATTTTCCGTAAGGATTTAAGTTGAAGCGCGGAAGGGAAAACGGGGACAATAACAGACAGGACAGACACAGATAAGCGCTTGTTTCCAACGAAATTTTATTGAGCGATACGGCGCAACTAAACACATGGAGATTACCACAAACAGTACACAAAAAAAGAAAGAAAAAAAAACAAAAAAGAGAGAAAAAAAAAGAGAGAAGTGATACCAGGACGGCGTGTCCAACAGAGCGCTACGTCACACCACGCTAAAGGATTGAGACGCAAGAACGCTAACCGCTTCTGATGAATGTGGATTGACGCCATTATAACAACAGATCTTGCACACTTTGAATTCTAGACGTTTTTTCACGATTTCGCTCGTACGCTGGGCGTCACAGCTTGTTCACTATCACGCACTTGCCGAGTTGTACTGGTGAAAACCATAGAAAGGAGGGCCATATTTTCGTTATCCAGGATTTCACGCTCAAAGCTCAGTGCCGGTAGATACGTGTGCCGTCACAGATTCCAAACTGTTTTCTCGTGTTTTTGACATTCTTGGAACAGTAAAGATATATGTTGTAGTACTAGTTATGTATTGCGGTTTCGACTTTCCGATATTTAAGCTTATCTTTGCCAAACCATCCTGCTTTACTTGGGCAATTTAGCTGCAGCACATGTTTTGTTCTTTACATTCCTGTAATAAACTAAAAATAAAGTTTGAAATTAAATTATAGGGTTTTACGTGCTAAAACCACGATTTGATTATGAGGCACGCCGTAGTGGGGGACTCCGGAGATTTGGACCACCGGGGGTTCTTTAACGTGCCCCCATATCTAAGTACACGGGTGTTTTCGCATTTCGCCCCCATCGAAATGCGGCCGCCGTGGCCGGGATTTGATCCCGCTAAAAATAACGTTAACTGGTGCAATTTGCTAAGTGACTCTATCAAAACTATAAAACACTTTTTCGTTCCTGGCTCACACCTTTGAGCATCTTTTGCATTTTTAAATGAGAAGCATTTCTTGGCGAACATTTGCCACTTTGACAGTATCTATTTAGCCGCCTACGTCTTGGTGCTCTCATGGTCGTATCGTTAGCTTGGTAGGTATACCAATTGGCATAGTGTGACAACAGTGTATGACGAACATAAATAATAGGTTATGACATGAATGTCATGACATGCGTGTCATGTAGCTCATAAAACAGCCGCCTAAAATGACAATGACCCAGTGAAAAAAACATTAACACTCAAAAACCACTCAAATGGGCTCTGACGTAGCTATTAAGTGAAGGAAACACTAAAGGATAATGGTAGAAGTCATAGTCATGAGCATGACTCAGCAAAAATGACAATGACTCAGCGAAGAAAGATTAACACTCAAAAACCACTCAAGTGGGTACTGACGTAGCTACTAAGTAAAGGAAACACTAGAGTATGGTGGTAGAAGTCATAATCATCAGCATTACTGAGCAAAAATGACAATGACTCAGCAAAAAAAGTTTAACCCTCAAAAACCACTCAAATGGGCTCTGACGTGGGTACTATGTGAAGGAAACACTAAACGATAATAGTGGATGTCATAGTCATGAGCATGGCTCAGCAAAAATGACAATGACTCAGCAAACAAAGATTAACACTCAAAAACCACTCAAATGGGTTCGGATGTGGTACTACGTGAAGGAAAATACTAAAGGTCAATTGTTGAAGTCATAGTCATGAGCATGGCTAAGGCTTTCACCTTAAGGTCTCCTATGCGTTGCTAAAGGGACTCCTGAGAACGCATGACGTGAATGTCATGACATGCGTGTCATGCAGGTCATGAAAAAGCCGCCTACGTCTTGGTGCTCCCATGGTCGTTTCGTTAACTACACTGCTTCGCATAATATCGATTCCCACAGGGCGTGGGATCTGCCGGCTTTTTTTTCTTTCTGTCTCCCCTTATCCCTTCCCCAGTGCATGGTAGCAAACTGGATATCTATATTCAGGTTAACCTTCCTGCCTTTCGCATCTCATTTATATATATATATATATATATATATATATATATATATATATATATATATATATATATCTTTTTGTTTATTTTATTGGCACCTGCCACTACCACGGCAACGCTTGGAGATGACACTATAGATGTAATTAGTACCTTACAGAAATAATAAGTCGAATGTGTTGAGCGCCGGGACGTCATGTAAGTACTCAATGACGTCACTGTTGAAACGGGGCGGGGCTTCTGCCAAACAAGCGGACTCGCACAAGGGGGCTTCTCCGCTTGCATTCTCCTAATGCGGAGAAGCGAGCAATAACCTGGATGCACGATCTAAACAGTGTGGACATTCGCACGTACATTTAACTTGCGGAGAACGCAAAGGGCTAGCCGGCATGAGACCTCTCAAGACGAGATCAGTATTTTGGAATCGACACGGAAATACGAATACGATGCGACTTTAGACGAAGTAAAGGGAGGGAGTGTCTATGTGGGTAGCGAACCACTCCTTCTGGCATCATGGTCACGAGACATTTGGATTCATTTTATCTCCTCAAATAAAGAGCCAATTCGAAAAAAAAATGCCCGAGGTAATAAAATCCCCAGAAGGTGGTGTACAGATTCGAAGGGGCCTGGTGAGGGGCCCCTTGGGTAGCGACCCGATATTTTCTGAATTCTACATTGCGTTGAATTGAGATACTCGTTCAATTCGGCATTTTATTCGTGGCATAATTTAGCAAGCGGAAAAGCTGACGTTTACCAAAATAAGCAGAGGGTGTGCAAAAGACAGGACGGTGCTTCACTCTCAACTATATATTTTCTGTATGGCAACAACAAACTGTATATACTTACAAAGAATCTTACGCATATGTAGCAGCGCATAGGAAAGCATGTTACGTGGGCAAAAGCCAGCCACACAGTATTAAAGACTAGTCACAAAAAACAAACAAAAAACAACAACAAATAAACGAAAAGCAAACGACAGCAAGAACTACTAAAAACCCAAGCATCTTTTGGCTACAAAAACAGGCAATCTCTTTAACATGTAACTGCGACAAGATTGGTGCCCACTTGGCTCCTCTTTCTTGAGCGATATCGATTCGAAGAGCTCACAAGATAGTTGACCCTGGTGCCTAAAAATAACTTCCAATGCCTCAAGATGAGGGCAACAACAGCAATTTCTGCATTGGTAAGCCGCATGTGAAACACCTCACTCTTTTAAGAAGACTTGATGTTCCCTGAACTGATTATTGACGCACCTGCCTGCTTGCGAAATACACATTTTACCTCCTCCCATGCTTACTTCGTCTTTGGTGCCCCTATCGACTTCTTTGTCAATCCCTACGGGTACAACCAGCCGCGCATGATTATTGAAGGCGGTGACGCAATATTCTTGGTGACGCAATATTCACACCTGCCCCACGGGAGCTCCTGACCCGACTAATGAGCAAGCCCCCTGTTCCTCCCCCCCCCCTTTCCCTCCCCAGGTTCTCGTTTGCGCCTTGCAGCTAGCAACTATCGACCTCCACGCGCCTCTCTTTTTATGCTTTGAGTGTCTAGTTTCCGGTTCATTTCGCTCCAGGTTCCTTTGTGCAACAGAGTGTCGCCACGTGGCTTCCTTTCATGATGACGTCCCAGCGTGCCGAGGAACTGCTTTATAAGTAGGGTGCAATGTCGTTTAGAGAGTGCTGTATGAAGCGCATGCTTGTAAGAGGGCAAGAATAATAATTTCGCTCCACGTAACTGCCGCTAAAGTTTACTTTTGCCACCTGCCTGCTTGAGCTGGAGGATGTTGTACAGCAAGTGTAACTTTTAGCTCAAATTCAATCTGCGAGAGTCTCGCAGTTAGAAACAGAGGCATGGTTAGAGGCATAAGAAAACGAGTAGAATCAAAGACATTGCTTTTCGCAAAGGCGAACCTGCCTCGAAAATAAAACAAACATGCAAACAAACTCCAATTTGCACGTGGGAGAGAGAGAGAGAGAGAATCAACTGTGTTGTTGCTATAAAAAGGCTTCTCGTTGGGAGTAGTGTGGGTCGCTCCGGACTTTCTTCTTCCAGTGCAGGGCCCCAACAGAGATAGCCGCCGGGCAGGCTCGGCCAATAACGGCGAGCTGAGGAACCTAAGTGCAAGCGACACATACTTTACTTGCCGGGGAAATCACGAGATCAAACTTGCAATTGAAAGGATGAAATGGGGGGCCTCGTGCCCTTCAAACGACAGTTAGCGTTGGCGACTTTCTGCCACGTTCCGAGCATCATACCACGTTCCATCCCATGTATGGAAAGATGCTAAATAAACTTGAAAGCCTCGTCTCAGAATTTACCAAATTCAACTTGACTTAGAAACAGAAAGAAATTGAACTTGCCTCAGAAGTAAAGATTAACTTTCTCAAGATGAGGCCCAGTTGATGGCGCGAGTGGTTGAAAGGCTTAGCGAGAAAAGGGAGCGATACGCGCTTGTTTAGGCTTGTAGGTGTGTGGGTGAGTGCATGTGTTTGCGCGCTTGTGCTTATGGCCTACTTCACTGTACAGCGTTGTAAATGACTAGAAACGAACAAAATAATTACTAGGGGTCCCTTATGCTACAACAAAAATGACTTGAAGGCGATAGCGCGAGCGCCGCTAACTTAATGACACGACATTTTCTTTTGCTGAGTCATTCTCACTCTGAAACCAGAATTTACGGTCATTTTTGCAACTCATCATGTTTTTTTGCAAGTCACCCTTCTTATTATTCACCAAACTCGAACCGTGACTCAGTACTTTTTTTTGCTGAGTCACTCTCGCTTGGACCCTCAAATCTCACATATTTTTTGCAAGTCACTCCCCAACTCCATAACCCCTTCATTCACTCTTAATTCACACTTGATTCCCTCTTGATTCACCCTATCACTGCTTGGTTCACCTTCATTCACTCTTTCATCTCGGTTTTACTTCCATCACACTTGGTTTGCTCTATTACTCCAAATATCCAATTTTCATCACTCGTCGTTCACCCTATCACCACTTGGTTCACCTTCATTCACTCTTAATTCACTCTCATTTACTCTTCATTATCTTAGCTAACTCTATCTCATCATTACCTTTCGTTTGACTCCTATCACACAACTAAGCTGCTTTAATTCAGCATCAATTCACTCTAAATTCAGCTCATTCACCTCTCTGTATACCCATTTTCGCTTCAGTTCACTTGCTCATTCTTCCGCCCTTAATTGCAGTTTTGTGCGCATTATCGTCTCTTACTCTAAGAGGAAAATTTCGTGTCGACGACGCGATTTTGAAATTAATGGCCTTGAAACGGACACTTCACCACGAGACATATGAGGCTTCCGCCTTAATTAACTGAATACATGCTGCGTTGTCTTTCAACTGCGTTTATTTCCATATATGCGCGGGAACGCATGTTTCACTGCAAGTGGTACAGCACACGCACAAGAAATAAAAAAAAACAATGTGCAACAATGCATTGAGAAAACTAAAATAAGAAAACACCATCGCCAAAAACCAATATATCTCGCGAAAGAATGAATAGCACTTATGCCGGCTATCGATCAATCGTGGCCAAGTGCTGAGCGCCGCTCCCAGAAATAGCAGTTCTATAATAGACTTGTTTAGCGACGGCGCACTCATGCAGGCACCCCCTGTTTGCTTTATTTTGCGCGCTTCAAGCGTTACTTGGGCGGGTGTCTTAGTGTTCGGTTGGCTAACCTACTGGTGAGCGAGGAGGAACAAAAGTGAAAGGAAGGCAAAGGCAGTGAAAGAAGATTGACGGACGCGGCTGAAGTCGCAAGACGAACGGAAATATTCGGCGTACAACTTGCGCGAGCAGGCTCGCATAACTGTGCTTGCTTTAGAAGATAATGAAGGCGAACAGGAGAGACACCGGAGCAACACCTTATGTGGCGTACTCCTCACTGGTCTAATGCGGTAGACGGAGTTCAGGAACATCGCCGCAAACGTGAAGGATGTTGAAGAAGCATGGCGGAAAGGAGAAACAGTGGGGAGAAAGAGGAACATTGAGAGGAAACGTGCGTGGCATTGCATCTTGGAGATTACTTGCTCTACCGTGAGTAACTGCGCGTTGTTCGCTCCATGCGCCGCATTCTTGTTGGCGGGCGCGCTTTGTTTCGCCAGATTATACTGTATACACATGCTGTTTGTGTTCATCTTTTTTTTTTCTTTTTTGGTTGACGCGGCAGTTCGTGAACGATCGCCGCAGCTGCAGTAAAGTTGTTTTCTCTGGGCGCGGTGTGGGGCGCCGTTGATGTATTATGGCAGGTTACCTCGCACGTGTATAGCAATTCCGTCTTTTGCAGAGAGATTTAGCCCGCGGCGTTTCACCTTTGTAGAGTTATTTCAAAGCGAAGCGTTCTTTGCTTATCCTTCCGGGTTTGGGGTGGAGGCTGCCACTGTGACAATTGGCGTGGATGCTGCCACTGTGACAATTGTAGCTAGATATGGGTAGTATTTCTACAATGTAGCATCCTACGTTGCCTTTGTACTCGGGGTGTCACTGCGTAGATATCTCACACTACGCATCCACTTGATTTGGTGGTTGCATTTTATTTTATTTTATTATTTTTTATTATTGTTTAATCACGACTTACCTTGAGATGACAGGGTTAAAGACACACAATATCTGCCTGACAGTGGCCCTGCCATCCGTACACTGCTGATGTGGTAATGGCACATTACATGTATACAATATTTTGTACAATATATATAATTGCAACTTTATACAATATTTACATTTACATAATTGTGCAGATAATTTATCCAATGTTTACAATGAAAAACTCAAACGTAAATAAGAAGACGAAGTACAATGTGACATAGGGTGCACTAGAACAATAGTATACCTGCTTCGAACATGGCGCAGTTTTCGTTTATTTTGTGGGACAGGTCAGGAGGTATGACTTCATTGCATGTTCAAAACTGCCAAATGGTGTAGATCGTTTCACAATTCCTATAAAAGGCGGGTTCGTATTTAAAAACTTGGGTATCAGATTATTAAGCTGCTTTGTTGCATAGTTGGTCCTGGGTTGTGGTATCTTGAAGCGAACATTTCTAAGATTAAATTTCTTATTACTGGGAAGGTATGCATCATAGAATGCGAACTCATTTCTTGTAATTTCGCACCATATGTACGACCCTAACTTAAGATAGAATAATTGATTCGCCTTTAGAATAGCATGCTTTAAAAACTATTCTGCTGTATTATCTTGTACGTATTGCTTATTATTCTCCTTATTAATAAGCAATAATGAATTTGAGATTGAATGAGCCAGAAATATAGCAGTCCTTTCAGCCAATCACAATCACAATCTATGTAATTCGGCATAGATTGTGAATGGCGTATTGCATAAAAATTGCATGAAAAAAAGTTGTAACCTGTGTGGTGGTTAAACGGAAAACATTGCATGAGATTACGCGTTGCATAGGATGAAAATAAGCAGAATTGTCTGCATTGCCGTTAGTTGTATAGCATTTACTTAACCGATTCACTAAATATTCGCTTCACATAGGTTCCAACATGTGCTCAGGATCTGCATAACTTTTTTTTTGTGAACATCTATAGGCCACCTTAATAGTCGCCGCCTTGGTTTTCCTCGATTGTTTGCATTTGGTTTATATTGCGTTCATTCGAACTTGGCAAGTGCAACTTTCTTTACTGTGCCTGTTCGCTGCCTGGTAGTTTCCAGCTTTTCGCCTAGCCCCGACAGGACGTCTATACACTGTTCCATGTGAGAAGGTTGGCTAAGACCACTCTATTGAACCCTTAACTTTCACCATGAAGAACTTGAATGGCTGAGGTGCTAGGCAGATTTGTGTTTCGTTGTTTGTGCTTCTTGCATCTTGTTCCTCCATTGACTGTCATACAAGTCCGTGAAAAAGGAAAATAACGCACGCAAAAAAGAAGATCAACAATGTATTCCTTTCAACTTCCCTGATGCCCCAGGTATAAATTGCGGACTTCCAATGCATAAAACAAACATCCCTGCGCTGTTCACGAGCACGGTATATCATACATAGCGTATGCCGGATGCACGATGACTTACATTATGTTTTTGCGCTTCCATGCGTTTTGCGGTAGTTTTAATTAACGTGGTAGCTTGTTCGAGATGCAGCATATCCTGGACATACCGGCAGCGCCGCTAGTGCTTCGCGCACGACGACGATGTCTTGCTGCGACACACACTGGGCGGAACCGGAAGCCCTTGTTGACGTGTGTGCTTGTGTTAATTATGTGAATTTTTTTGCGAGCGTACTGTACATTGTGCTTCTTTAGCTGCAGCAATTTTTTTTCATTGCCTGTGGCAGATAGCACCATTCCAACCGTGGGTTTAAATTACTCGATGAGCAGGCCCATTACTTCTACGAGAAATTAGAATGGTTAATTGAACAAATAACATAATTGTGCTAATTGTGTTTCTTTATTATTTACTTAGCGGCCCATATTTTAAGCTACGAATTGTAGCTAGAGAGTATGCAAGACATATTGGCTTGAAACAACAAATTTTCGGGACTATGCCAGTCTTAGAATAATAATTTTTAAGGTGTCCGACGAAATGAATAAACGTTCCATTTACTTTAGCGCTTTTATTCATAAGACAGCGTTTTCTCAAAAAGGTGAGTGCAACAACAATGCAATTTAACGCAAGTTTGAGGGCGCATATCTCGAAACCGGTGCCATCCTCAGATATCGTTCTAAGTCGATATGCCTTGCATACTGACTAGCTACAATTCGCAGATTGAAATATGGGCCGTAAAGGAATTAAGAATAAGTTATTTACATAAATATGTTAACTATTCAATTAAACATTTTGACTTCTGGTTGAAGTTAAAAAATTTATTAAATTATGGGATTTTACGTGCCAAAACCACGATCTGATTATGAGGCACGCCGTAGTGGGGGACTCCGGAAATTTGGACCACCTAGGCTTCTTTAACGTGCACCTAAATCTAAGTACATGGGTGTTTCGCATTTCGCCCCCCATCGAAATGCGGCCGCCGTGGCCGGGATTCGATCCCGCGTCCTCGTGCTTAGCAGTCCAACACCATGGCCACTAAGCAACCACGGTGGGTTTCTCGTAGAAGTAATGGCCGCGTCATCGAGTAATTTAAAACAAGGGCTATACTTGTGCTATTTGCCACAGGCATTTTTTTTATTGGTGCAAAAAAGCTTCCTGTATATGAATGGTTCATTTCATGTATCACCATTGTCATCTGGAATAGCGTGCTGTGCGTGTTACCAGTCTGCATAACACCTGCATAACATGGCGTGACTTGCTCGAAGAACTTCCCCGTCGAGTCCTGTCGTTGTGGTTCATCCATTTAATTTGCTTCTCTCTCTGCTCTTTTTTTTTGTGAGTTACATTTTGCGGTCCAGGTTGGCCAGCCAACGGAAATGGTGACCCCAGATTTGTGTTACAAGCGGCCGCAAGATTCCGATCTCCTTTCGGAAAACTCTAACGCCTTCCTTTCAATAACATAAATACCTACCAACTTGCGCAGCTTTCGGTCGCTCTATGAGTTTATGAAAAATGCTCACTCGAGTGGCTATATTATCCCGCACAATGGATTGATAACAATGACGTAACAAGGTTGTGCAGATACACTTGTACAAGTTACAGTTCATTCAAAAATGCAATTGATTACACTAACCAATTACTGCCATGCGAAAATAATTGCGTAATTACTTAAATGTAAATTATTACATATACGTCACTTTCCTCCCAACCTTTCTTAACATTGCAGGAACATCGTACACAGAATGAGCTGGGCCGGTATTTTGTGGCGATGCCTTATGCCTTATTCTAACTAGTCTTATCATCCACCGCTCACGGCCGGCTGATCCCCTTGATAACGTGAACGGACCGTAACTCTGACCACTGAGCAAGCGCGAAAAGCGCGAAAAGGCACTAGCATCGGAGAGGCATCGCTGCAAAATACCGGCCTTAATTCTTCTGGCTTTCTTATTGCATCCTCCGCAGCCCTTGACATGTTGTTTATCTCCCCTGACAATTGATTTTCAAAATTTTCTTCAATAATCTTCTCTAGTTTTCTTGTGAAGACATCTGCAGCGACACTGAAAACTCGTTCACTGTGCGCGCTGAAAAGAAGGGGTGTGTTGTAACGTACGAAGACCTTGCGCGCAACACCGTGGTTACTCAATGGCACGATGCTGGCGTCTGGGTCCCGTATATGTGAAGCGCAGCGTTTCGTAGTTGCTGGGGCTCGGAGATGGCGCTGAAAAACTCGTCTGCAGAGGATTTCCCGGCATCGACGTCCCCAGTGCTATTGAGCCATAGCAGAGCCGGTTCAATTCGTTGGCGAACATCTGATGGATCGTTAAGATGAGGTAACAAATACTGAGCGCCCAAGTTTCCCTGTCTCAAGATGCCCATCGGCGAGGCTGCAGCTTGGCGCCACCGAGGGCTTGCGGCTGTAGCTACCGCCAAATTCAAGCGCTCAAAGCGGCATAGTCTGTCACACTTTGCATCGTAAGAAAAGTAACTGGTCTTATGTAATTAGGTTACTTAAAAATGAAAGTAAAAGTATCACCGTGAGCATTACCGAGTAGAAAAAGTAATCGATCAGTTTCAAAGCCACTAGAAAATGCATTTGACTTCAAGTAAATAATTACATGTACTCCGCTGGAGAATGCGAGAAAATGGCTGCTATTTAACGGTGCTGGAAAGAGAAAAAAAAGTGAATGTGTTGAAAGAAAGCTGGATGTTGCATTTTTCTCGACCAAGTCCTGTTTCGGTGGTGCATAGTTGATCTTTGCTTCCTTAAGCTTGAAGTACATTCTGGGGGATTCAACTTGTCCTATTAAATTTGCACGTCAGCGCCTAATTAGTTGAGATGAAGCGCCGTGCAGACAAATTTTAAGTGCTGCCAGTGAATTCCTTATTTGGCGGACGGATCCTTAGAATGGAAGATTAATTACTACGTCATTCAAAGCAGCGTGTTTGTATCCTTATTTTTAACTTCCCAGAGATCCCACATTTCAGCTCGAAAAATAAATAGGCTCTTTTTCTCTTTTGTTCTTTTTTTGCTGACTCCGTATCAACAGACTTTATACAGAGAACCCATAATCACTTGTCCTTGACAGTAATTAGAGTGCTAGGAGTAGAATGTGAAATATAAACTGCAATAAGAAAACTCGGGAAAAGAACCATGGGCCGAAACATACACAAAAATTTATCCGAGTTAAGAATTTTAAATGTGTTACGACATTAGTAATAAGAAAATAGTAAATTAGGCGCTCTTGCAAAAAGCAGGCACTTTTTTAAGAGCAAGTCGCTCATTATTCACAGAGACCAATGATCGGAGAGGCGCGCAGATCTAGCAGTAACGGAAACATGGTGGTTTCAATGGCAATGCGAACAAGAGAGGAGAAGCGTTATTTTATTCGATCGAGCAGCAGGGAAGGAATTAAATCCTTCTAAATTCACCAAAGCATGAGAGAATATAGTGTGAGGGCGAATATGTGTTAATGTGACGCGTATCGTAATACTACTGAAATGTGGTGGTGACGTTGCTATTTTTTTAGAAAACGATTCTTTCCCGTCTTTATACTGCAGGAGTAGCAAGTAGCGAATTTATGTAGCTACATCCGAACCACCCATCATTCTCACTCTCCCTTCTCGACCGCCCTCCCCCTCCCTGCTAAGAATGCCTATAACATTCCCTGCTCACCTTTGCGCGCGCACACACACACACGCAAACGCACACGCACACACACACACGCACGCACGCGCGCACGCACGCACACACACACACACACACGCACGCACGCACGCACGCACGCACGCACACACACACACACACACACACACACACGATCGCACATACACGCATACGCACACAACGCACACACGATCGCACATACACGCATACGCACACACGCACACACGATCGCACATACACGCATACGCACACACACACGCACACACGATCGCACATACACGCATACGCACACACGCACACACGATCGCACATACACGCATACGCACACACGCACACACGCACACAAGCACACACGATCGCACATACACGCATACGCACACACATACACACACGCACACACACACACACGCACGAAATAAAAAATAAGATTTGTTAAAATTCTTCAAATGGTAAAATTCTTCAATAAAGTAAGCGATGTTAAGGCTTCCGTCTTTACAATAAAGATGTTCTTTTTTTTTCGTAATGGTGCAAGAGCTACTTGTGCTTCGATTGTGAAAGCGGCGTGAGTCTACCAAATTAGCTCTGCAGACAGAAGGATACCGCAGCATATAGCAAATATTCATAGCAACTTGCCCTCGTAGTTATTCAGGTACTTCTCTTTCGCACTATGCTTATTTGTTGTTGGTTAACGCGCTTATCTTTTCAAGCTAGTGCAGGTGAAAAACAGCAAGGACATTGACGCGGTTTTATTCTTGTTAGCTACGAAGCAGTAGTTGTTCGTGTTAGCCAATAGACGTATGATACATGCATTTAAAATGATTGGCAAACAATCTTCTGGATGAAGGAAAATAGTAAAAGAAAGTACACTCGTACTCATAAAATTCTTGCATTTGATAAGGAGATTTACTGACGGCAAGCGGCAGGCGAAAAGCCAGTTCAGTCACCAGAGAGCAACGGTCTCAACGCCAAGAGCTCGTGATCTGCGCTCGCGCCCTACATCTATGAGAGCGCCCCACTACTGCTTGCTCCCTGTTCTTCTTCTTCACTACAATAACCCCGGCGGCGAAGGGGAGCCATCCTGGCGACTCAAGGGGACGCAAGGATGAGAGGGTCGTGATGCGGCTTGAGGCGGCTGACGTGGACCGTGTCGCGACCGAGACGGCGCTTGTCCGAGGAGGGGTTGACCGGCTCAATGACATAAGTGACGGGAGACCTGCGCTCGATGACGCGGTATGGCCCGTGGTACTTGGCAGCAAACTTGGGGGTGAGGCCAGGAGAGTTGAAAGGTATGCGGAGCCAGACGAGGGATCCAACGGCAAAACTCAGCACATGCTCATCGGTGTCGCGGCGATCTTTCTGGAGGGCTTGGCTGTCGGACGTGAACGAGCGGGCCAGCTGACGACACTCCTCGGCATGCTGGGCGACGTCAGAAATTGCACTGAATTCGGAGGCGTCCGGGCGGTACGGTAAAATTGTGTCAAGCGTGGAGGATGGTTCACGGCCATATAAAAGAAAGAATGGTGAAAAGCCCGTCGTAGACTGCGTGGCGGTGTTATACGCATAAGTCACGAAGGGGAGAACGACGTCCCAATTGGAATGATCAGAGTCAATGTACATCGACAGCATGTCACCGAGCGTGCGGTTGAAACGTTCCGTGAGCCCATTCGTTTGAGGATGGTAGGCAGTTGATGTGCGATGAAGAATACGACAAGAGCGGAGCAGCTCTTGTATCACGTTGGACAAAAACACACGGCCTCTGTCACTCAGCAGTTCCCGTGGGGCTCCATGACGGAGTATGAAATGGCGCAATATGAAGGAAGCGACGTCACGAGCACCAGCCGCAGGGAGTGGAGCGGTTTCTGCGTATCGCGTCAGATGGTCCACCGCGACAATTATCCAGCGATTGCCAGCAACAGAGCATGGAAGCGGTCCATAAAGGTCGATTCCAATGCGTTCAAAAGGGCGGGCAGGACATGGTAAAGGCTGCAGCTGACCGGGTGTATGGTTAAACGTCTTTCGTTGTTGACATGCGGAACAAGACCGTATATATTTACGGACAAATGTGTACATCCCACGCCAGTAGTAGCATTGGCGGAGCCGTTGATACGTTTTCAGCCCGCCAGCATGGACATGTTGCGGATCAGCATGGAAGTATGCACACACATCGGCTCGCAAGTGCTTGGGTATGACCAGCAGCCATTTACGTCCGTCCTCCAGGTAGTTGCGGCGGTACAAAAGTGAATCGCGTATTGCGAAATGCTTGGCTTGTCGACGAAGGGCACGAGGTTGGCTAGCGGGTGAAGAGGCGCAGAGAAATTTCAAGAGGGACGCGATCCATGGGTCCTTGCGCTGTTCTGAAGGCATGTCGGTGATGGTGAGAGCGTCCAGGGAAAAGTCTACCGCTGAAGGAGGCCCTGCTTCGGATTTGACGGGTGAACGAGAGAGCGCATCCGCGTCAGAATGCTTGCGCCCGGATCGGTAAACGACGTGAATGTCGAATTCTTGAATACGAAGAGCCCATCGACCGAGACGACCAGAGGGATCTTTGAGGGAAGTCAGCCAGCAGAGGGCATGATGGTCGGTTACAACGTCGAAAGGCCTGCCGTACAAATAGGGGCGGAATTTTCCTAACGCCCATACAATCGCGAGGCACTCTTTTTCGGTGACCGAATAATTCGCTTCCGCCTTGGTGAGGGCGCGGCTTGCATAGGCCACAACATACTCAGGGAAGCCGGGCTTGCGTTGCGCGAGAACTGCACCAAGACCGATACCACTGGCGTCAGTATGTTTTTCGGTTGGCGCAGCAGGGTCATAATGGCGGAGCACGGGGGGCGAAGTATGTAGGCGGCGCAGTGTCGCAAATGCGTCGTCGCAGGCCGGTGTCCAGTGGGAAAGGTCGCTGGGGCCGGCGAGGAGCTTCGTAAGCGGTGCGATGATGGAGGCGAAATTTCGGACGAAGCGACGAAAATAGGAGGCCAAGCCGACAAAGCTTCGAAGTTCTTTGAGGGTAGAAGGCTTCGGAAACTCGGCAACAGCACGTAGTTTTTCCGAGTCAGGGAGAATGCCATCTTTGGAGACGACGTGGCCGAGGATGGTTAGCCGGCGAGCCCCAAAGTGACATTTCTTCAGGTTGAGTTGAAGGCGTGCGTTTGTAAGGCAGCGGAGAATTGTGCGTAAACGAGAGAGATGTGTATCGAAATCGGGAGAGAACACGACGACGTCATCCAGATAGCACATACATATCTTCCATTTCAGACCGCGTAAAATGCCGTCCATCATCCGTTCGAATGTTGCGGGGGCATTACAAAGTCCGAAAGGCATCACGGTAAATTCATACAGGCCATCCGGTGTGACGAACGCCGTCTTCGGACGATCACACGCCGCCATAGGGACCTGCCAATATCCCGATCGCAAGTCGAGGGAAGAAAAAAATTCGGCACCTTGAAGGCAATCGAGGGCGTCGTCTATTCGAGGAAGAGAATAGACGTCTTTGCGAGTAATCTTGTTGAGGCGTCGGTAGTCCACACAGAATCTAATAGAGCCATCTTTCTTTTTGACCAGTACAACAAGAGAGGACCAGGGGCTGCAAGAAGGCGTAATGACTCCTCGCTGAAGCATGTCGTCAACCTGCTCCGTAATGACACGACGTTCCGCAGGTGACACACGGTAGGGGCGCTGTCGCAAAGGAACGTGAGGCCCAGTGTCAATCGTGTGAACAACCGCATTAGTTCGGCCTAGGGACGCTTGCGGTAAGTCAAACGAAGTGCGGAACTCGTGTAGAAGGGCAAGAAGCTGCGTCCGTGCAGCCGGATCGAGGTCGCTGTCGATGGAACGGTGAAAAGATTCCGAAAGCACGGCGTCGGACGCAAGGTGAGGGGTCAGGGCGTTCAGCGGATGCTGAGTCTCAGGCACAGAGGGGTCAAGGGGTACGATAACAGCAGCGTCTACAGGCTGAACGTGGCCAAGCGTTTCATTTCGGTGCAAAGTCAGAGGGCCTGAATTGGGGTTGCAAACAAGTAGTCCGGTATTCTCCTGATGAAGCGCGAGGATGGCAAAAGGCAGTGACGTATTGTGGCGGCGACGAAACAAGTCAGATGGCGTGAACAGAACGGTGGCGTCGGAAAGGGCGGCACAGGAAACGGGAACAATGACGGCACTCTGAGGTGGCAGGTCAATATCGGCGGTGACGACAAGCTTTCTATCCCCAGGACCGGCCACATGGGTGGAAGGCGTCTCGGGAAACACAGCGAACTCTACCTGAGCACGAGCGCAGTCGATAACAGCGTGGTTACGGGACAAAAAATCCCACCCGAGGATCAGGTCATGGGAACACGAGGCCAGCACAAGGAACTCAACACTGTAGATCACGTCTTGTATGAGTGCCTGGCCGTACATGCTGCAACGGGTTGAATATATTGTGCGCTCGCAGTACGGAGAGAAAATCCTGAAGGTGGCGTCGTCACTTTACGGATAGAACGGCAAAACATATGGCTCATTACAGAAATAGCGGCGCCGGTGTCCACAAGCGCAAGAGTTCGTACACCGTCAACAAACACTTCAATAACATTGGCGGGGGACAAGCGAGGGCTTAGACAGGTTGACGACGGCGCAGCTCGTGCCTCAGAAGCTGCGGTAGTCAGTTTTCCGCCTCACCAGTGTTGTACCGACGACGCATAGGCGAAAGAGAACGGCGGCGCGGTGAGGGGGACCGACGAGCAGCAAAAGGTTGCGCATCGGAAGTGGGCTGGTGATCACGGGCGCATGTTTCAGGCTCTCGTTCTGGCTGCGTGCGATAGGGAGGTCGGAAGGAGTATGGATATCTCGGCGTATTCGTGGTCGCCGCGAAGCGTCGGCGACAGAATCGCGCCACATGACCCGGAATTCCGCAAGCATAGCAGATCGGGCGGTTGTCTGCAGTGCGCCAAGGATTTGCGTACTGTGGCTGCGCCCCGAAAAGCACCGTCGCTGGTGGTCGAATTGGTGGTTGAGGGGTTAGTACTGGTTGAGGACGTGGCTTCATGACGGCATCCGCATACGTCAGAGGCGCCGCAACAGGAGCCGGAGGAGCAGCAGACGGCACCACAAATGATAGCGGCGCGGTGACACCAGTCGGCTGAAAGGCAGACGGCAAAGCCTCGGTGACCTGCTCCTGTATCACTTGTCGGATGGTTGGAGTCAGCCTAGGCGTAGGCACTTGCGTGGTCGGAAAAAAATGTGGTTGATCCCTCTTATATAGGAATCGGTATAGAACACGAAAGTGAAACGTGTCTTCACAGAAGTAGTGTAATGTTTATTGCACATTGATATATAATGTCTATTGGTGTTTTGTGGCTAAAGCGCCCTTAGGCGTTGATGCACCCACGCTGACGCCTGGTGGCACGTCTCCTCCATCACGACTACCAACGTCGATGACCATGAGCAACCGTCGTGCATATGGAAGCTGCACTACGCTGCACACGCTAGCACAACGCGAAAGACGAAGCACGTAACTGACACACTAATACAACGCGCAAGACAAAGCACGTAACTGAATCGTCACCGAGTCAAATCAGCGCGTACAGCGCGTCGTAATTGCAGTCTCCGCGATCAACTTCAGAAACATTTTCAGAGCTAATTGCGGAGGCCACGCTCCGCTGTGCTGAGTACGGTGAACGGCAGCAGTGGAGCCGGTGAGACTGACGTGGAAGATTGGCTCTCTACCTATGAGCGCGTCAGTGAGAACAACAAGTGGGATGACCCGACGAAGTTACGTTCCGTCATCTTCTATCTTGCTGACGTTGCGAACCTCTGGTTCCGCAATCATGAGCGGGACCTCCAAACCTGGTCGCGTTGGTAGGTGGCGTTGGTAGTGCTTCTTGATGCCAGCGTCCCTTCGAATGCTGGCATCGAGGCGTCGTAGTGCTGAGACCACCGAAGCGTTCACTGTCGGTGCGCGTTAGTGTCATAATGCAGTACTTCTCTTTTCTGCTCGTAGGCGGCGGCACCGCTCCGAGCAAGAGCGCGGGTACACGGAGGAGTGTTAGATATATAAGGCGCGTCTGTGTAGCTCTCTGCAAATGCGTTTGTGGCGCAATGGGTTAAACGCTCGGCGGTCTATCGTCGCGGACCGAGAGGTCGTGGGTTCGATTTCCAAACTTTGCACGTTTGTGGAACTTTTTCTTCTGGTTTCTTTCTTTGTATTATGTTCGTGTACATTGTAAGCTGACGTATTTCCGTGACGGAAATACGTCAGTGAAGTCTTGGTGGACCCCGGCATAAAACACTTTCGTGTTAAAAATGAAAGCTGTCGAGCAACTTCCTCACGCACAAGCTCCTTAATCTGTGACAGGAGCGCCGTGTGGTCACCGCCGATGGTCAACGCAGCGAGGGAATCGTCTGTTGACGTCTGCCGCCGAGCTAGGACGCGCTGCTTACGTAGTTCGTCGAAGCTCTGGCACAAGGTCACGAGTTCAGACACGGTGCGTGGGTCCTTGGCCAGCAACATCTGAAAGGCGTCGTCGTCTATGCCTTTCATGATGTGCTTTATCCTGTCTTGCTCAATCATAGAAGGATTCACGCGCTTGCACAAGTCAATGACGTCTTCAATATAGCTCGTGAAGTTCTCGCCCTGCTGCTGGGCACGTCCGCGTAGACGCTGTTCAGCGCGAAGCTTGCGCACTGCGGGGCGACCGAACACTTCCGCGAAGCTCGTCTTGAAAGCCGTCCAATTGGCGAAGTCTGACTCATGGTTACGAAACCAGAGGTTCGCGACGTGTGTTAGGTAGAACAGGACGCTGCGTAGTTTTGTAGCGTCGTCCCACTTGTTGTGCGCGCTCACCCTTTCAAACGACGTTAGCCAATCTTCTACGTCATAGTCATCGGTGCCGCTAAAGAAAGCGGGATCGCGCTGACGCAGCGCGCTTGACACGATGACCGATGGAGCTTGGGCCGCGTCTTGCTGGGTGACGTCATCAGGCATTGTCGGAGCAGTGGTGGGCAACGTCCGGCTTCGGAGTTCCAGGTTTGAAGGGGGTACCCCGCACCTCCACCACTTTGATAAGGAGATTTACTGACGGCAAGCGGCAGGCGAAAAACCAGTTCAGTCACCAGAGAGCAACGGTCTCAACGCCAAGAGCTCGTGATCTGCGCTCGCGCCCTACATCTATGAGAGCGCCCCACTACTGCTTGCTCCCTGTTCTTCTTCTTCACTACACATTGAATAAAAGTAAGTGCCATAGGAGAGGCTAAATTGCATGTCGTACAGGTAAAAAAAAAGAAAACCAACCTAACAGACTTGCGGCACCATGCGTAGTCATAACCCGATTACCAGTAAATCCGTTTCTTTCGAGCAATCGTATTCAGAATTTCAGTTGCCTGTAATTAAGCCACACATTTTAACACGTTGCCAGCATACAATTCACCTATTTGAAACATTGCCATATACAACGCTTTCGAGAACTTGACAAAGGCCGCAATCACCCACGCATTAAATTTCGCGTGTTCGCGGGCCACATTGTGATTCTAGTCAAACGTTTTTGCGAATCTTATGAATAATAAAGAAAGCAAGCTAATGCGCATCTAATGCCACAATCTACCGTCTCATTTCTTGTTAATCAATACAATGTTTGCACTCTGCCATGTAAGTGGTACATTTGCAATCCTGCATGTCCGTTCTAACGGACGCATCTCTCCTCCAAAATGGTTCTTTGATAAGCTTTAGGTGCGCGTTAAGAAACCTCCGGTGGTAGAAATTTTAATCAGAAGCTCCTCACATAGGCAGAATGCTGCTTTGGGAAGATAAACCTCATGAATTAGTCATGGATATCATCGAGCGTCGTCATCTTCTTCCACAGCTGGCTCGTGGGCGCCCCTCGGTTTACGCTGCTGCCATTGGATGCCGTACTGTTCCCGCGTCCGTTGTCGTCTTCGGCTTCCACAGCTGGCTGAGTTCCCGCTAATCATTCCAGCGTAGCATTTCACTTCTCTTCAGTCGGCGTCATGGGGAGGCCGCGTATACGGCGGTATGAGCAACTGATGACGTGCCCTAACGCGTTTGAGAAACGCCGCCACGAACGCGCTCGGGAAAGGGCTCGTCGTCGACGTGCCGATTCTAGCGTGAGTGTTTCCGAAGCCCAGGCGAAACTTAAGCGAAGAGCCGCCGACCCCGAGTCGCGGGAGCACGATGTTGAGGCCAAACGTCAGCGTCATCTTGCCCTCCAGGAACCCGACAACGGTGGTGCACGCATCGGCAATGCTAGCGCCAACTACCCCGGTGCGACGGCCAAGTTTCAGCTCGAGTTTCTCAACCCGAACGTTCATGATAGACATGTTTTGTTGGGTGATTCCCAATGACGATACGCCCATTCTCATCGTAAAGGGGGGGGGGGGGGGGCAATATTCACTACTGAAGACCCACCATAGTCACAGCTTTGCTGGCTTCCATCTGCACAGTAGCGGAATGGCTCTGAATTTTTGAAACCACGGGAACGCAGCCGCAATTCTTGCAGTGCAAGGCAAGATTCGAAGACGGCAAACCCATCATGAAAGCTATATGCTTCCTAAGGCGCACAATGACGCATCTTTATTTCTATAGTCAATGTACCAAACGCCGCACGAGACGGCAATTTTCCCACACTATACTGTTTCATTGCAGTGAACAGGCTTTCCACGATGCACAATGCCGCACACGTGTTGTTCCTGATCCGCCTTCTCTTCCCTATTATGCACGTCAGCAAAATTTTCATATTTGGAAAACCCGTTCGACCGGGTCTCGCGCAGTAAATTGTTAAATAAAGTCCGCCCTAAAGAATGACACTTTACTAGCTTGGATTAAGGCTTAGTTATACTGTAGTTAGCAATGTGTGACAGTCAACGGCGTCAGTTTGCAATGCGCACCGGTACCAGTCCGGCATATCTGAAGGTTTCATCTTGGGACTCCTGTTTTCCTCCCTTCTTATTAACGGCGTCATGCATGACATACCAATGAATGTCAGACTTTTTCGCTGACGACAGCGTACTCCACCAAGTAATTTGTTCTCCCACCAACCAAGTTCTCCTTAGCCACATGGCAGATGAATAATGATTGAATGAAGACCTTAGTGCTGACAGTAACCCGCAAGAAAAATCCGGAAGCTTTTACATACCAAATGCGGATCCTCTTTGTATTCCACGTTGATGAGCATGAATATTTACGTGTCGTCATTACATCGGATTTGAGGTGGAACAAGCACATTACATGCACTAAAAAAGGCGCTAAAAAATAGGATATTTAAGAAGAACATTTGGGTAAATCTTCGAACGTCAAAATCTCGGCATAAAGAACGTTTGTTAAACCCCTACTAGAATATTAATCAGCTCTCTGGGCCACTCTTGCGAAAACTAATACTGACGAAATACAAAGGATACAAATATAGTCATTAAGATTTATATATAATACATAGAACCGCAATATCTCAAAAACTGCGCCATTATAAAGAGCCAACCGGAAAAATTATATACTAGATGATATCGCGAGAGAAATGTCTTGTTGTTTCACGGTGGACTGGGAATGAAAAGAGCAAGGTACATTTGTCTTATCAATCAAAACCTTCAATGTCACAATCACGTGTGCCCCATAATGTGAGCGTCTAAAAATGAATTAGCACATTATAGGTAATTAGAGCAATTGTCGTCGCCTATTTTCCTGCTGCTAATAACCACCTGGCGACATAGCCTATATATGTATATATTTGGAAGGTTGGCTTTAGGCAAATTACAATTTATGAAAGCAATACAAGATGGCATCATACGTCTACAAACAAGATTGCTTCATGCATAAAGTCAAGCAACGACGTAATTAACGTCAAAAATCACACGGGCCTGTATATATATATATATATATATATATATATATATATATATATATATATATATATATAACAGCCCTCTGTTACGGTCGGCGCCAGACTCCGGGACCATGATACCCGAACCCTACAACTGGTGGGCAGCGGTGAGATTGACTTCACGGATCTTGGTATGGATGTGCTGACCAACTGGTATTCTGATCAAGTTGGAGGTGACTTGGGAATGACACCTCTTGCAACTGACTGGATACGGCTGAGAAGGACTGGTGACATGGTGTTGCTTCTGTGGGTAAGCGTTTGGTTTCGGCTGTAAGATTTGCCAGGCTTTAATTTCTCTGGGTTTGCAGATTTGAATCGCTAGAGATCTTTTACTTGTAGTATTCCGATTTGCGTGTATATCGCAGCAAGTATTGTGTGACAGCAGAGCCAAAGCTTGAAGTGGCGACCATGGTAGTGTTGAGTTTGACGAGAGCTAACCTGTGGTGGTTGTGTGAAGAGCTCTTGGAATACGTAGAGGAGGACTTAGAGATTCGTAAAACCATTCTCCAAAGTGACAATGATTTAAAAATAATCGAACATCTCGGTAACATAATTCTAAGCAACATACAGGAACAGGAAGCAATTAGGCAGGAACAGGAAGAAATTAGACAAGAACTGAAAGAAGCTAGGCAGGAACTGGAAATAATTTCGCAGGAAAAGGATAGGCTGGAAGAAAGGGAAGTAACAAGGAAGTATGTAGCATCGCTGAACAGATACGTTGGATGTTTGTAGCAGGCAATTGAACAAAAACAGCAGCCATGAGAAAGCTGTAGGTTGGACGTAGCGAAAGTGGGAAAAAGTCGCTAGCAGGCTTTTGTCGAGAGCTGGAGAGAAAAATACCTGTGAGGTTAGCAGCACGTTCAAAGGTGAACTCAGTGTAAGCTGCCAATGATGCCTTAGTGACAACAGAGGCCGTTGAAGGCCGTAGTGAGAGCAACAATGTGCTGTGCCAACAGAGCACTGAAAAGACAGCTAGGCCAGCTGGTGAATGAATTGGCACAGTCACCGTGTGTGGGCGTCGCAGGTATGGTTAACGAAGTTGTTAACGAACTGCGCAATGCTGCTGACCCAACAGACACGAGCGCCCATGTCGAGTCAGGGCTGCGTGCCGAAGCGCAGTGCGAGCTGGACGATGCAGTGAAGGCAGTTTGCAGGATTGCGAACTGCATAGCTTAAATGAAAACAGTTGCATAGTACAGGGATCGGTGAAGCTGTCCGCCAGTCTAGGTAGCCAAAGAGGGATAATTTAGGTACGAATCATTCGGACTGTGCGGGTGAGACAGCGATCGAGACCGACCAGCTGTGTGCCGATGTACTGCGTGAGCTGGACGATGCAGTAGTGGGCAGTGCGCAGGATTGGGAGTTGCGTAGCTCGAGTAAAGACTGCTGCATTGTTCCAGAGTCGGTTGAGCTGTCCGCCAGTCGTTGCAAAGAGGGAGAGGATTTAAACACGCGGACTGTGCGGGTAAGACAGTGATCCGGACCAAGGAGATATATGACGGTCAGCACGAGGCGCGAGAAGATGGATTGAAAGATAACTCGAGAAAAAAAAAAAAAAACGCGGGAGAAAGAAACGTAAGAAGCGAAAGACGCAAGCCATGGCGCGAAGAAAGGAAAAATGTGATTGTCGTTGACGACGTTCTCGAATAAATAGCGTTCGAGCCACCGGACAAAAAGTGACAGAGAAGCATGTTCTGCGCGAACGCAGACAAAGCGCACGGGGCAAATATGTTCCCCGTCGTTCCATTTTTTTTTTTCTTCTTACTTTTTTTTTCTCGGGGTGCAGCATGCAGTGTGTAGGAGCGCAAGGTGGCAGGACGAGATGGGGGGGGGGGGGGGGGGGGGGGTAGATAGACGCGACGGGGTCAGCCGAGGTCGTTATGAAAGCATTTCGCCAGGGCACAAACTGGCAGGGGACTGTGACGTCTCGAAAGAGCTGATTGAATGTCAGGCCTTTTGTTGTTCCTGGATGGCCAGAATAACTTTTAAGGCGCGACCATCTCGAGTGCGGCTCAACATCATGAGTCCGTCGTAAACAATCGGGCGAAATACAGGCTACGTAGAAACAAACGTTTTGTTTGTTTTTGAGCATTTGAGAAATTTCGCGATTTCAGACTAGACTTTCTTTCAAGATGTAAGTTATGAGCTTTGTTTATTTTTTCGTTTGAGAAGCTCTGAAGTTTCAATGATGTGCGTAATGCTTTAGTTTCGCGAAGTGTTCGTTAATGAATAGTTAGGCTTTTTTTTGTGAGTGACATAAAACGTCAAGGTCATTTGTTAAAAGCCTATATTAACGCGCGTGCGTCTCAGTTAAGATTTGTTTGTAAAAGTGTATGTTTTTCTTTCTTTTAAGGTTAAGCGCGTTTTGTTTTCAGTGATTGCATAATTTGCACTGAGAAGCGTATGTTCCATTAGCATGTGTCCTGTGCGGACGGTAGGAAACAATGTTTATGACTGGGTTGCTCGTGTGTGTTGAGGGCGGCAGTGTTAGTTTTCCAGTAAGCGTGCGTGGAAGTAGTTATTAGTAGACGCGTTTTCTTTTTAAGATCTTGTGACTGCGTATGTTTCGCCAGTTCAGTTTTTTGTTCTGGGAAAGAAAACATCTGCATGAAACGCAAGTATGCGTTGTGATTAGGAAGCGGAAAATTGGCGCGATTTTTGTTATGTATCCCAAGAGTTCACGAGGCTGTGCAGTGGCATCATTAGGTGCGATAAGCAGAACACTGTGATAGAGTGTGAAGAGGCTGTTCGCGAAGTTAGGCGGCAAGAGGAGTTTTGAAGCATTGGTTATTTGGAGCCTTTGGTTTCATCATCATCAGCCTATATTTATGTCCACTGCAGGACGAAGGCGTCTCCCTGTGATCTCGAACTACCCCTGCCTTGCGCTAGCTGATTCCAACTTGCGCCTGGAAATTTCCTATCTTCATCACCCCGCCTAGTTTTCTTCCGTCCTCTACTGCGCTTCTTTCTCTTGGTATCCATTCTGTAACTCTAATGGTCGATCCACCGGTTATCCATCCTACGTATTACATAGCCTTCCCAGCTCCATTTTTTTTTCGCTTAATGTCAACAAGAATATCGGCTATCCCCGTTTGCTCTCTGAATCACACCGCTCTCTTCCTGTCTCTTAACGTTAGACCTAACATTATTCGTTCCATCGCTCTTTGGGCGGTCTTTAACTTGTTCTCGAGGTTCTTTGTTAAACTCCAAGTTTCTGCCCCATATGCTAGCACCGGTAGAGTACAATGATTGTACACTTTTCTTTTCAACGGCAGTGCTAAGCTCCCAGT